>NW_026867720.1:87372-215190 GCF_020745735.1 Hemiscyllium ocellatum | reverse complement strand
ATTTATGTTTTTGGTAAATGACTAGTTATTTACCCGGAAGTCATGATGTAAAATGTTGCATTCAGGGAGAGCAGAGGATTTGTCAGAGTGCCCTTGTGTGAGGTATGGGGCTGTATTCACAGCGAATCTGGGTCTGTAACATGTCCCACATCTGGAGCAGAGTTACAGAGAAGGGAAACCTGGAAGAGGAAATTGTTGGGCTCCACTTCTGAACTAGCCTAGATTTCCAATTAATTCCCAAAACAACACCTAACCATCGGAGTGGCCTTGATCTGCTCCTGTGCAGCAGAAGCGAAGGGTGAATGGAACATCAGAACATAGGGTGAGGGACACGGTCCTTTGGCACTCCTCGACCAGTCAATAAGGTCATGGCTCATCTTATTGTGTTCCCAGTTGCACTTTTCCTCATTGCACTATTATCCCTGATTCACCTATCCATAGAAATAGAGACAAAGTCAGCCTTGATATAATATAAAGATTCAGCCATCCCAAACTTCTGCAAAGAGAATTCCCACTTGAATGAATTCTCACTTTGGTGAATTTCTCTTCACTCCGGTTCTGACTGAGATTGGAGGGTGTCACTGTTCCCTTCTCTAGTCCCACTCCTTCACTACTCACAAACGCATTAAAGGAAACCAGGTATGGCCGATGATAAAGATGTAAGACGGGGTCAAGTTCAGTTATCAGAACAAAGTCTGTTAGATTTCATTAGTCAAGCTACAAGCAATTAATAGAACTAACAGAGGAGCATGATGGACATGTGGTTCGCACTGCAGCGTCACATCACCAAGGAGCTTGGTTGAATTCCCAAACTCAGGTAACCCTCTATGTGGAGTTTGAACATTCTCCATGCATTATGTGGGTTCCCCCCAATGTTCCAGTTTCCTCCAGAGTACAAAGATGTGCAGCTTAGAGAGATTGACCATGCTAGATTGCCCATTGTTGAGAGAGTGTCCCCTTGAATAACCCATGTCATTGGGAGGAGTTTAACCTGCACTGCTGGCCTCCCTCTGCATCACAAACCAGCCGTCTAGCCAACTGAGTGGGTGATTGTGTAACTGTTACAGACATAAACATTCACAGACAAAGGGCAAAGAAAAACGACCATAACAAGGAAAGTGGTACAATTCAGATAACGGTCAAGATAACGGCTGAGGATAAAAAAGTTTTCTGCTCGAAATTGAAATTTATAACTTGACAAGTGTTTAGAAGCAGGGGTTGGCTGAATACAATAAAGCGAGACAAAGTGAAATAGCCAGAATTACTAACTGTGATTGGATATAGAATACATGCATATGTAGAGAGAGAGAGCGAGAGAGAGAAAGATGAAAAATCTTCGTGTTAGTTCCCCTTATCTGCCATTAGCGGGGTCAACTGTGCAGTGTCGCCCCAACCTGAGAAAGTTCAATAGTGTGACCATTGACCATTGAAAGATGGCACTAATGCCATTGATCACGGAGATCAGAGGCAGGACCGAGTCCGATGGCGTGTACCCCCAGCCAGTGGTGGGTTGAAGAATTGTGCTGGCTTTGAATGAGAGGAACACTATGAGATTGATGGGTAGTTAATGAGGTGAGTTCGATAAGATAGCACCAGGAAACTAGCTCAGCCCCGTACAGACAATCCCTTTGTCACACTCAATGAAAATGGCACTGACATTATTTATTGTTAAATTCACACTAATGACTCGAAGACTCTGCTGACCCCCCACCCAGTTACATGGTTGCAGAACAAATGGTCACCCAAACTCTCCATCATCTGTATTGACATCAGTATCGCCTTCACCTATCATTCCTGGGAATACTGGCTCATGTTGCAGCACGCAGTCCAACTGTCTTCATTTCAGCATTCTGAAACCTGTGACCTTACATGAAATTGTCTTTCAATCTCCCTTTCACTTTTTTCCCAAAATCCTATTTACTGTTGGTAGTTAAACTGATTTGCCGGCCATATCTCTCTGGCAGGCACTGGGGAATACCGTCTAGGGAATGAAGACTCCGTATCAGAGTGATCATGTAACTAGATGAGTAATTCAGAGGCATGGGCTGTGACTTCAAGGCAGTGTTTGAAATCATAACACAGCCAGTGTCAGAGATTAAATTCGAATGACAAAAATTGGAATGAAAACTAATTTCACTCATGGAAGCCAGAAACCAGCAGAATTGATTCTTATTATTTCACTGATAGTCTTTGGTAAAGAAATTTAACATTATTGCCTAGTCTGAACTCAGTGTGACTTCAGACCCACAACAAAATTGTTGGCTCCATTTTTTTCTTGACAAATGGCCACGTGGTCAAGGACAAATAGTGATGGACAACAAATGCTGCCTTTGCCCGTGATGCTAGCATCCTGATAACAACAACAACATTAAAGGTGAACTAAATCAAGGTGGGTGCTAGGGATCGAAAATAAAATTTTCCAGCATCTGAAAGTGTTGGAGAATCTCAGCAGGTATGGCAGCCTCTGTCAGGAGCAACGCAGATAACAGTTTGAGTCCAGTGACCCTGTTTCACAACTGAAAGCAAACTGGGAAATAATATACTTATCCTGGAAACAGGGATAGTTGGGTGGAGAGAGAGGTGGGGGCAGTTTTAAACAGGGTTGATGGAGAAATGGCCAACCAAGAGAGGAAAAGAAATGAAAAGTGAGAAAATGGATTGCTGATGATGAACTGAAAGGAAAATTAAATGGCAAGTTATTCTCACATTTCCCATTTCCCATATTCTTGGATATCACGTCCATTTAGATATGTCCCTGTTTATAGGGAGTTAGGTTCCCTCCATCTCTCTTCTCTGACTGTGATGATCAACTCCATTAGCAATACTGGTGCTGCCCTTATGGTTGCTGAGATATAGAGAAATGTAATGTTACATTGTCAACTGCTTCTCTGAGGAGAGAAACTGTTAATGTGGGACTGTGCAGAGATGCAACGGTTTTCTCAGCCAGGAAGAGAAACTCATGAGTGGAAATACTTTTCAAAACTGAACGCGTGCACCATGCATGTGGGAAATTGACTTGTCCCTGACATTGGAAAATCTGTGAAGTTTCTGTGGATACTTATCTCGGGTTTGTATTGTCAGCCGCTGGATCTGTTGACCCCACTCTGTACACTGCATTTACAGAGTGTCTGGGTCCATGGTAAACAAATGGAGATGAGGCGCCACAGAAGGGAAGCTCTATAAATAGGAAGGAGCAGGACAGTGCACTTTTCTCCCTGGGATTTCCCAGGACATTTGTCTGAGCTGGGCCAGGTGTAAGGTATGAAACCAGTTTGTTTCAAATTTGAGGTGGTCACTGAGCTGTGTCCCCTCGTTCACTATACCATGTAGCTTCACACCAGTGACAGGACTGTGCTGATGATGACCATAATTTAAACTGAATTAATTCTGGAACTTTCCAGGCAGGAGCGAATTTTCACCGAAGTGCAGTGCTCCAATGTATTGACTGGCTGACAGAAGCTACCTGTCCGCTTAGAGCAATATATTGAGTCCATCTCCCTGAGGAAGGTACAGAAACAACCTTCCAGAGATACAAGGGAACACAGTGACTGGTGAAAATGAACAACAGCGGGAAAATATAATTAATTAAAGGTATTTCTTTGAAAATCTCATTGAATTGAATGTTGGTATGTTGCGCTTCAGATGAGAAACATCCCAGAGTATTGAGGAGGTGGCAGTAGAGCGAGTGAAGGAATTACTGACGACTGTTCAAAGCTGGTTAGAGTCTGGAAAGGATCCTGCAGACTGGAAGGCAGATTTGTAAACTGAAGTATTTAAAACAGGACGGAGAGGGCAAACAGAAAACTAAATAGTGGTTAGCTTGTTATCAGCGGTGAGAAAAACATTGTAACCTTTTGTGAAGAATGTGACAACTAGACAATTGGAAAATAATGACATGATTTGGTAGATTCGACCTAGATTTAGGAAGGGGAAATGATCTTTGATCTTTGATAAATCTACTGGATTTTGTGGAGGTTTCTGTTGAGACATCAACAATTGGGAACCGATGGGAGTGGAGTATTTGCATTTTAAGCAGATGTTTGACGTGGTTGAAAACCGGTGAGTAGAGAATGTTAGAGTCCATGAGTAGGTAGAGGTGGAATACATCGAATGTATTAAAAGTTGGATAATCGAGAGAATGAAGAGAGTCGTGTTTTTATATGGAGTGAAGACTTTGGGGTCACAGTGTGATCAGTGTTTGAACAATAGCTCTTCACAAGACATAAAATGCTCCAGACATAACAACAAATATCATCATTCACATTTATATTCATTAAATAGTGAGAAGTTGGGAAGTGCTATTGTTGAAACAGACCTGCATGTGCTTGAACATGTGCTGACAGAATTTTTACGCAGCAGCAAGTAAATGATATATGGCTCTCCATGCAGAATGATTAAAGTACCAGAGTAATGCATCTTTCCCAACGGTAGTGCTTTGTTTAGAGACTATTTGGGTTATTATGTACAGACTGAATCTGATTAATAAATAATGATCTTGTCAGCGATAAAGTTCAAAGAGATTTCACCTAAACCCTGGCATGATGTTACTATGAGGCGGAAGTGAAGAAACCCGTGTTTAATATGTCTTCATTCCCACTGCCAGAAAACCATGTTAAAGTAACACATATATACTATGAGTAATGAAGCAATGTGGAACAGGTTAGAGCAGTCTATCTGTGCAGCCCATGCAGCATTTGTTTCTGATATTGGAGCATCTCTGACACCATCCTCTTCCTGTGTCAGTGACCTGAGAAGCTAAACGACCATTTTCTGCAGCTTTGGAAATGGCACGAGATGTGAAATGGTCTCGTTCTGATCCCGTATAAATGATGCATGGGATTGAGCAGTCTCCTTGTCTTCCTATGTCACAGACAGGAGGGACTGATTGGGCTATCCCTCTTCTAGCCCAGTAGTTTTCAAGGGCTGAATGACTTCCCCATTTTCTTGTGAACCCAGATTGACGTACTGTATGGTCCTTTCATTTTGCTGGGGAAATGCGCAGTGTCTGGCAGTGCTGTTACATGAATGTTACCCAAATTTTAAAAGCAAAAGTTCGAATGTTGTCGAGGTCTTGTCGCACATGGATACAGATGGCTTCAGAAGCTGAGGGCTGAATTTTTTTTTCTGAACATCGCGTAGTCTTCAGTGAATATCCCCACTTCGGATCCGTGTGAACTCAATAGGCCGAATGGCCTGCTTCCCCACTGAAGGGATTCCCCGCTGGCCAACTGCAGATGCCTTGGAACCTCCTGCAGTGATGCCCCACGGCTTAGGATGATTGATGCCCACCGATAACAATCACCTTCCCTTGTTCTGTGAATAACTCTGAGCGGTGGAGGGTCATAATCGATTCACTTAAATGTGATTTTGCTCAGGCTTCTTGATGTCATTCTCAGTCCAATACTGCCTTGACTTCGCGACCAATCTCTCTTACCTGTGCGTCTGTCTTCCCTGTTTTGTTCATTTCAATACGTCAAGGTGGAGAAGCAGAGAATGTTTTCTTCAAACAGAGGGAAGTGAATATCAGGAATTCTCTTAAACAATGAGTTAGGGGAGCTAGATCACTGAAAGGGACCAGTGGTGTTCTGCAGGGATCGGTTTTACAAATTACTTGAATGAAGAAATGGAAGAGCGGGTTAGTAAGTTTGCCTATTACACGGAGGTTTGTGGATTGGTACATAGTGTGGAGGGCTGTTGTCGGTTGCAATGGGGCATTCACAGGATGCAGAACTGGGCTGATAAGTGACAGATGGAGTTTGACATGGATAAGTGTGAAGTGATTCTCTTTGCAAGCTCGAATGTGAATGCAGAATACAAGGTTAACATCAGAATTGTTGGCAGTGTGGAGGAACAGAGGGATCTTGGGGTCCATGTCCATAGATCCCTTAAGTTTGCTACCCAAATTTTGATAAGGTTGTTAAGAAAGCGTATAGTATATTAGGTTGATTAGCAGGGGGATTGAGTTTAAGAGCCGCGAGGTGATGCTGCAGATCTGTAGTGCCCTGGCTAGATCACACTTAGAAAATGTTGTTTTAGTTCTGGTCACCACATTCTAGGAAGGATGCGGAGGGAACTTAACAGGATGCTGACTGGACTGGAGATCAGGTCTTATGAAAAAAAGATTAAGGGAGATAGGGCCTTTCTCGTTGGAGTGAAGCAGGATGAGAAGTGATGGGATAGAAGTGTACAAGATGATGAGAGGCATAGATAGAGTGAATAGTCAGAGACATTTTCCACAGGCAGACATGTCTAAAACGAGGGTACATAATTTTAGGGTGACTGGAGGAAGGTTTCGGGGAGATGTCAGAGTTCAGTTCTTTACACAGAGAGTGTTGTGTGCATGGAATGCACTGCCAGCAATGTTAGTCGAGTCAGATATCTGAGGGACTTTTAAGAGATGTTTGGACAGGCACATGAAAGATAATGTCCGAAAGTATGTCGATGAGTCTGGTCTTAGAGTAGGATAAAAGATCAGCACAACCTCCAAGACTGAAGGACCTGCACTGTACTGTACTGTCCTATATTCTCTCTTCTATGAAACTAATTCAAGAGGCTTTAGATGTATTTTGACCTGTCAGCGAGTTGAGTACTAAAAAGAATTATGCATGAAAGAGGACTTGAGACCGAGAGAAGATCAGCCATGATCTTACTGAAGGGCAAGGCAAAGTTGAAGGGTGGGGGTAGGGAGCGATCGGCTTGCTTCTGTTTCAACAATCTCACATTCTACATTCTATTATTGGAAAGTTATAGGGTGTTATTTTCCACGAACTTCTGTTATTGAATGTTATATTCAGGGAGTCCAGAGGATTTTCTCAGCCATCTCTGGGTGAGGTACCCGAGCTGTGTTCAGAGTGAAACTGGGTCGATAACGTGACCAAGAAATGGAGCACGTTTTGCAGAATGAGGAAGCTCTGGTAAGAGAGATGAGGAGCCGCTTTCATACCCAGCCTGGGTTTTCCAATTACATTTTCCAAATCACCCAAACTGTGTGGGAAAGTATTGAAGGACAGAATGATCTCCTCTGTTTCTGTGCACG
This sequence comes from Hemiscyllium ocellatum, assembly GCF_020745735.1. Classification (NCBI taxonomy): domain Eukaryota; kingdom Metazoa; phylum Chordata; class Chondrichthyes; order Orectolobiformes; family Hemiscylliidae; genus Hemiscyllium; species Hemiscyllium ocellatum. The sequence goes on along the minus strand of NW_026867720.1, from coordinate 208,154 downwards.
AGGTGATAGCAGTAAGTGGCCTCCAACTGCTCCTGTCTAGCAGGTTTGAGAGGCTGAATGGAACATAGAAACATGGGACTGAGGAGCAGGAATCGGTCATTGGACACTGTGAGACTTATCCACTAGGCGCTAAGATTGTGGCTGATCAGGTTGGGGTCACGGCCCCACTGTCCTGTCCTTATCCCATTATCCATGACTCACTTCACTGCCAAATATTTAATTAGTTAACATCTTTGGATAAATGAAACAAAGAACCACTACAAACATTTGGGGAAGAGAATCTCCACTCTAAAGGCCTTTTGGAACTTTTCCTCATTCCTCTGATCGAATCAGAGGGTGAAACAGCACAAATTATTCAAATTGTCCAAATTATCTGCGCCGACCAGACATCCTAATCTGATCTAGTCTCATTTGCCAGCATTTTGCCAATATACCTCTGAACCATTTTTATTTATGTACCTATCCAGATATATTTTAAATGTGTGATTTTATCCGCTTTCATGGTTGCTGTTGTTTCCTAAGGTAATCTTCCTCACTGTCCACTGCACCAGATTTTGCTGTTATCTGTAAACTTACTAATCATGCCTCCGATATTCACATCCAAATCGTGTGTGTGTGTGTGCGTGTGTGTATATATATATTTATATATATGTATGTGTGTGTGTATATATATATATATATATATATATATATGTATATGAAAAGCTGCGAGCTCAAAATTGATTCTTTTAGTGCACCATTGGCCACAGGCCTCAAGTCTGGAAAATATTCTGTTACCTTCAAGACAATTTTTGCATCCAATTGGTTAACTTTCCCTGGATTCCATGGGAGCTGAAAATGTGTTGCTGGTTAAAGCTCAGCAGGTCAGGCAGCATCCAAGGAACAGGAAATTCGACGTTTCGGGCTAGAGCCCTTCATGAAGGGCTCTGGCCCGAAACGTCGAAATTCCTGTTCCTTGGATGCTGCCTGACCTGCTGTGCTTTAACCAGCAACACATTTTCAGCTCTGATCTCCAGCATCTGCAGACCTCACTTTTTACTCTGGATTCCATGGGAGGTAACTGCTTTAAATGTTCATTTTTATGTTGTAACTCAATTAGTTTAGTTGAACTAAACATATTTCCATGATCACCTATTTCCTCATGTTTTGTCTCAACTATCTGATGGAACAACGTCTCTGCCAATGCCACTTCAGCTTCCTCGTCTTTGCATTTATGATCTCTCCTGTTTCAGCTGGTGACATTGGAACCTTGGTGCCCCACAATCAGGAAAGATTCCAGGATGAGGCTCCTGCATTGCTTCAGTTGCCTGTGACCCTCCTGGCTTTTCAACCAGAGCGGGCAGCACTCCTACCGGTGAGTAAGCTACATACTTTACAAGGTCAAATTGTATTCCTGGAGCTGAAAGTTTGTCCAATACTCCCACCGCAATTTCTCCACACTTTACTGGACACTCCACCCACGCTTTACATAATTGTGCGATTTTTTTGTCTCACATGAATTCACTTTAGCAGTACCTTTTCTTGAAATAGTCCTTCAGGAGTACATGCCTTCTCATCTTTCAGCAACACAGACTGAGAGCATCCTGTGTGCCTTAATATTTCTTCCTCTTTATCTGCTACTCCTGACCTATGTGAATACACTATCCCTTTGGTGGTATATTTTATATGCAGATCCGGCACTTCCTCCTTAACCAACCTCTAATCAGCTTGTACTCGCTGATGCAGCTTTCTAGCCTCCACTGTGCTTTCTGTCCACGCTCCAATAAAACTCCCAGGCTTATTCTGTTTTCCGACATCTTTTTTTCCCTAGCCCACCAACACAGTGATTTCCTGTGACCTAATTTATTGCAACGAAAACACCGGATCTTTTTAGCTTTATTGTCCCCTTCAAGGGTTTCCTTTTTACCCTGTGGTAAGTTATCCTTCTGATCTTCACTGAGATCTACATATCCTTTCCACGTGAGGATATCTCTTTGCCCCAATTCCTATCCCTCATGAACTGAAATTTATTCTGGAAGCCAAAATGTGTTTTATTAAACAATTCATAATCATCATGCTCTTCATACGTTAATCTTGCTGATTTCACTCTCTGCTTTTCCACAAGAGTTTGCACTACTTCAGGCAATGAATCTTTGAATTCCTCCAAAATAATTATCCCTCTAATTGCATCATAGATTTGCTTGATTTTTAAAGTTCTTACCCATTTATCAAAATTACTTTCTTTGACCCTTTCAAACTCAATATAAGTTTGACCAGGGTCACTCCTAAGATTTCAGAAATGTTGTCTATAGACTTCTGGCACAAGCTCATATGCACGTTCCTCACTTACTCATACTCCCAAGATCCTTCCTCTGATATTGTTGCGGATACCTCACTAGGTCTACCTACAAGTTGCGTTTGGATCAACAAAACCCACATGGCAACTAGCCACTGCAATTGTTTCGCCACTTCCCCAAATGAAATGAAAAAGATTTCTATATCCTACTCATCAAATTTAAGCAAGGCATGAATAGACTTAAAAAGCATCTCACCAGGCTTTTGACTATCATGGGTTTGCTCATCCTCACGCTGTTGCAAAATAAGCTTACCTCCATCATTTTCAGCTGACTTTCCACTCTCAGTGTCCATCTCCGAAGCTCAAACGCTCTCTCTTTTTGTTTCTCTCCTGCTAAAATCATTCGCTTTTTTCTCTTGTCTGGATAAAACCAATTCTTTTTTTTTCGTTTCTCTTTTAATTTTAGTCGTAACGCAAACTGCATCATTTCTGCTTCGATATCAAGCTGCTTTATTTGCAATTGAAGTTTAGCCATTTCTACAGATCCTAATGGAATTTCCAGCAAGTTTGAATGCTGAGCTACTTCTGCAATCATTTCATCTTTCCTCACATTATGAAGTAGCTTCAACTCCAGCTTGGCTACAAAGTCCCGCAGCTTGGATTTATGTGCATTTTGTAAAACTCCCAAGGTCGATTCTCCCATCTCTAAAACACCCTTTGTGACTGCAAGAGCTACTGTTTTCTGAAGCTCTATTTACCCACCACCAGCAATCTGTTATGGACCAGGCCCGACCCCTCAAAATATTTTTAAGCAGGTAATCCAAACGTAACTTTGATATTTGTGGAAAGTTAGTGTCTAGTGAATAATCCCAGAGTGAATTGGCTGGTCAGACTGCCGAGTTTTAAACAAACAGACTTTATTTACCAAATTACGGCATGAAGCACATGAAACTGAAAGTAGAACACCCAACCAACTTGCGTTATCCAACCAAGAGGCTATCCTGACTTTAGGATGTTGTTCCAAAATACTTGCAAGAATTCCAAAAACAAATGCTTTATCACAAAAAGTAAATCTGATACAAAGAGCTTTCAGGTGATGAGGTCGGAAGAGAAGGAGGGGGAGAGCGTCCAATTTCAACAGGGACCCTAACTCAGCTAACCCCCAAACTGAATCGATCTGCCCAGATAGAGAGCTGGCCACGTCCTCTTGGTTATACATGTTTTTTTTTATTTAAAGACTTGAACGAGTTCTGCCTGAGGCATTACCAGTTAGGAATAAACAAAAGGACCCCAAATGAACCTTTCAAAACTCAGACATATTGAAATCTTGGATCATTTGGAACCTCACTGAAGGGGAAAGATCAAGGATTATATAACTTTGTAGAAGGACCGGCTTTGTGACAGTATGTGCCACATTTGGCTTTGGACTGAATACAAACAATGTAAGTATTTCTGCTTTGAAGCCAATAAAGTGCGTTAAGGTGTTTGTGAGTTTATTTTAAAACAGGGTGCTGAAGCATATTGAGTGCTGAAGATACATAATTGCCTCATTAGGTCAATGAAAGGAATTCCCAGACAAATCCACATTTCCTGTGTAATGGAGTGTCAATGTAGCCACTGTAAATATATTTGCTGGTGCCTGTTCTAATCGATGAGCGACTAGCATGGTAACAACATCTGGATTGTGGTTTGGGAGAGGGGTGGTGGAGGAGGTTCAGGTGGTTACAGTATTGTAACTGAACAACGCCTTTTTGTTCAGTGACTATGATTGATGTCAGTCCCTATGGATTTTAATGATGTCACTGGACAATTTCCCTCTCTTATTAGTAAGGGGATTCTTGCAATGCTTTATGCCATTGTATCAGCAGATACATCACCTCTGCCACTAAAAGGGTTCAGCAGCTGCAGAGACAGGAAGAGGAGAGGTATCCATCTGAGAATAGTCTCGAATGTTCCATTAATGGATCGGAATCTGCTAACATGAGACTGGAATGCTGCAACAATGGATAGGAGTTTATCTGAGGGTCTTTTCTATCTTTCCTGGTATTGGTCGACATTAGCAGATCGGATATACGGTGTACTGATGATTATTCAGGCAGGTTACTATCCTATGCTCGCTATTGTTGGTGTTCCTGGTAAGTACCTCCATCTCTATCCATTTACTAATCCCATAAACCATGGCAATCTTCCTTGCTATTTCTGTTACCTATACTTGGCAAAGACGAAAAATGTTGTCCTCAGTTTCAAATGCAAATTCCATTCATTATCCACAAATTTCAGAACCGTCCACACTCGCGTTCTCACAAACACCTGAGAGCAAGTTTGTTCAAAATCCTGAAGAACATTTTTACCCAGAATTCATTTATGTCTCGGTATTCTGTCCATCATCAAACCTATCCATGTTCAGCTCGATAATATTCCCAGTCACCATCTTGGCATCAATGCTGACGCCTAATAAACCATTATTCATGCCTTTATGGTTACAGGTCTCCTCGAAGCATGATTTCAGTTGCACATATTTCGATAACTACCTTGTTATGGTCTCTAAAGTAACCTTATGATAGGGACGCTGTGTCAGTGTAATACTGTTGCAAGAAATCTAATTCAGAGGCACATGTTATTACAGATAAAGTCACAGTTTCACATCCTACCACAAATAATGTCAGAACGTAAATTCAAATTACAGGAGTTGGCAATGAAATTAAGTTTCAATAATTATAACCGGGGCATCACCAGCATTTAGTCTGTAAGTTTATCTATTTCACTGATGTAGTTTGTAAAATAAATCTAGCATTATTACCTGATCTGGCTTAAGACTGACATCAGACCCACAGTAACGTACTTGGCACTGTACTACCTTCGGGAATGAGCTCACTGTAAAGGGTCAACAAATACTGCCCCTGTCAGCGATGCAGACATCCCATGTAATAACAACAGTAAATGATAAATAAATCAAAGAATGATACAAGAGATCAGAATAAAAAAGAACGAGAAACTGCCAGAGAAACTGAGCAGATTTGGCAGCCTCACATCGAGAGAAAAAAAGAATTGGCATTTTGAGTCCAATGCCCAGACATCAGAACTGAACGCCGCTGGGAAATAGTGTGATTGATGTTGGTGGCAGGGACGTCTGTTGTAAATGGGAGAAGGACTAAGTAGAATAGGTAGAGAAAGGGAAAGATAGAGGGAAAGAAGCAAACAAACAAATTGTATACGATTAGCTGGGATGGAAAACAAACGAAATAAAACTTATTTATTTTTCTCCTGTGACAATAGTACTGAAAACTGTGACCATGTACGGCATACATCAAAATCACTGTTTAAAGTGAGTCATGTCGCTTTGTCTCTCTTTCTTGAGTATAAATATATTATTTCATTCATTAATGGGCCAGTATTTAATTCCCTTTCCACATTGTCCTTGAGAAGGTGTTTATGAGCTGCCTTGCTGAACAGTGCAGGACGTGGGCTGTAAGTAGTCAGTGCTTAGTTCTGTCCGGTTTCATTTATTTGAGGCTTTAGAGTGACTGATATAACTGAATGGCTGTCTTGGCCATTTGAAACTGCAACTGAGAGTTAACCACATTGCTGTGAGTCTGGGGTCACACGTAAGATCAATCAGGTGAAGAGCTTCGATTTCATTCCCTGAAGGGCATGGGGATGCCAGGGAGTACAATCGACAATGGTTTCATTGTTTTATTTGATTCTTAATTCCTGATATTTTATTGAATTCAAATTCCAACTTTTGCTGAGGTGGAATTCCAATCCGGGGTCTGGGTCATCACCTGCGTCACTGAATTAATATTCCAGAGATCATACAGCTAGGCCATTGCCTCCTCAGCATCCCCAACCATCTCCAATGGCAATAGTGATGATGCTGTTGGTTTGGCTTTGCTTCATAAGGCAAAGAAAGGCTTTGGCAAAACATACCATCCTTCTCATTTTGTATTTATGAGAAGGCGAGATAATGGAGATTGTTCCTGGGGAAAATGAACTGGATGTCCTTGGTCATGAGTCACTGACAGTAAGTTCATTGCAACATGATTAAAGTTTAGGAGTGAAGCCTCCTTCTTGCATTTGAAGAGTGTTCTTGCGATAGTACGTGGGACAGTGTGAATAGATTTTCTCTCCTTTATAATGAATGATTTCCTTGCTACATAGAGACAGAATAAAGGAGTTTCACCAGATTAATCCCTGCAGTGATAGTACCATAAGAAGAGTGTGAAGGAAATTAGTTTTTACTCTGTAAACGCTACAAAAGAATTAAAACTGATTGCATTAAAACTTGACCGTTATGGACTAACACTCATTATTTCCAAAACAAAACGCTGATAAGGTGAAATATAATGTGTTTTCTGCAATACACATCTTCACATTTGGACAAATATATAGATAGGCAACATTGAGAACGATATGGGCCAAGTGCAGGGAAATGGGCTGCCCCTGGATGGACATTTTGGTCAGCATGAACCAGTTTGGTCTAAAGGCCTGTCTCCGTGCTGTAGGACTTATTGACTCTATGATAATATACATAGCTCTGTGGACACCACTCCCCCCACCCCCCCTCCCCCGCCATGTTGGTTGAGAGAGAGCTCCAGGTTCTGAATGAACTCTCATCATCTCAATGTGCAGTTGGTGTGTAAGCCTGCACTGAACGTTATGTTTTTCACAAATCTGTCAGCAGTCGAATTCTGATAGAGTTCACCATTCCCGCCAGCTACTGGCCCCCGTACAGAACACTAGTCTGTCTTTTCTGTCACAAAGCTAGTCCCTTTTTTGTTTAAAAGCTGTTGCTTGGCACAACGAGACGCTGGCTTTGATGTTTATTAGAGGGACAGTAAAACGGGACCTGACTCCGATCAGTCTCGTTTGGCTCAGAGATGAAAATGATTTCCAGGGGCGTTTGGTTTATATGTAAACAGATGAGACTTCTGCCCTTCAACTTTAACCTGAAAGCATGCACTCCATTTATACTGGTCTTTAAATGGAGTTTGCTTCTTGGGATTGTTGTGTATATTTTGAATAGCATAATTAAGTCTATCTGTATAGGTTAAGTTCTGTAGGGTTATTTTATTCTGTTCTTTGTGTTTCATTGTGTAATTTTTTAAATACAGTATTTGTCAGTTTTAAAATTGAGTAGACAACCTCGCTAACTTAGTCCAGGTAATTTTCCTTTTGCACTTACCGAAACAAGTTGCAACGTTGTGCTCTGGGCAGCCTACTTTAGAATGCTTTGAGTGGTCTACCAAAATACACTGGGGGCTCTTTACTGGAGTTCACACAGCGAGTGTGAAGTGTTCATGTCTTTACTTCGGGTGTTGGGTTTGTTGGGCAGACAAAGCTTTGGATAGCAATGGCTGTTTCAGTCGCCAAAAGTTTTCTGGATGTGGATGCATTGACTTTTGAAGGTTTGCAAAAAGTGAATAAGACCAAGCTGCAGCAATTAACAGAGAATCTGAAATTGGACCTGCCTGCGTCTGTGAGGAAATTAAACTTGCTGGAGAAACCATCAGAATCTACAGAGCTGGCAAGAATTCAATTGCAAATGAGGCAGCTTGAGTTAGCGGCGAGACATAAGGAAAGGGCAGCAGAAATGAAACAGTTCGAGTTACGTTTAAAAGCAGAAGAGAGGGTAAAACAGCAGCAGAAGAGATGGGAAAAGAGAGAGCAGAAGAGGAGAAAGAAAGAGAGGTCTTTTGAACAGCAGAACGGACACTTTAAAAAGGAAAATCAGCGTAAACGGCTGGAGATAAAGGCTGAGGGTAGGGTTAGTAAGGAGATGAGTGAGGATGAGAAAACCCCTGGTAGTCAGAAGCCCATCCTGAGTCAAGCATTGCCTAAGTTTGATGAGAAGGATATGAAAGTATTTTTAAGCTCATTTGAAAAGCTGGATAGAGAAATGCAGTGGCCAGAGTCAATGTGGGTTTTGTTAATCCAAACTGAACTTTTAGGTAGGTCTAGTGAGGCATTCGCATCCCTACCAAAGGACGGATCTGGGGCGTAGAGGAGGTGAAAAAAGTCATTGTAACTGCATATGAGCTTATACCAGAAAGCTATAGACGAAGGAGGTGCCGCGATTGGCACTTGAGCTACCAGTTGGAGGTCATTTTGGGTTGAGGACAACACCAGCTAAAATATAAGGATTTGTTTACAGGCCTGGACTGTACAAAGATGTAGCTGAAGTTTGCCAGCCGTGTCAAACATATCACGCAGACAAAAATAAAACTTGCACCTTTAATACCTATTCCAGCATCTGACGACCCTTTCACGAGAGTCTTGATTGACTTCATAGGCCCCCTACCACAAACAAAAGGTGGGAATAAGTATTTATTAACAGTAACGGATGTGTCGACAAGATATCCAGAGGCAAGCTCATTATACAGCATCACAGCTAAAACGGTTGTAGAAAAAAAAACGTAATATTTTTCTTAGATACGGACTACCAATAATGATACAGTCAGATCAACGATCAAACTTCACATCCAAACTATTCCATGAGGCGATGGATAACTTGGGAATAAAGCAATCCAAATCTACTGCTGTTCCGATTAAGCAACGTCCTTCTAAGCATAACCCTCCAAGGTTGGCGCAGGCTCAGAAAGAGACAGAGTGAATGCTCCAAGGTGGCACAATCGAAGTGAGTTACAGTGACTGGAACACACTTATAGTCGTGATGCCAAAGCCAGATTGTACCCCACATCATATGGGGACTATGACAAAGTCAACAGTGTTGCAAATCTTGCTAAAAGTGTATTTACGAAAGCCCAAGTCACATTCTTAGGCCATGTTATTGGACATGAACCAATAGCCCCATGAGATACAAAAACGTAAGTAGTGGGAAAATTCCCACACCATCGACAAAAAGTAGTATTACGGTTCCTGGATTTGACAAGATTTTACTCAATGTTTGTGGCAAACTTTAGCAGTGTGGCTGCTCCAGTCAACAAATTATTTAAAAAGGGCAAGAAATCTCAGTGGACTGCAAACTGTCAAAAAGACATTTGGCAGCCTAAACACTGTGTTAACCACTGCCCTCAGTATGAGCCACATCGGATTACAAGAAGCCTTTCAAAGTGGCTCTCGATGCCAGTGATGCGGGTATCGGTGCGGTGCTCCTGCAGGAAGATGACGAGGGAATCAAAAGACCCATCGGATATTTTTCCATGAAATTGATCTTCATCAACTGAAATATTCAACGGTAGATAAAGAGACTTTAAGGTTGGTGTTGTCATGATGATATTTCAGTGTTTATATCACCAGCGATGCATCCGAGACAATTGATCACAACCCATTGATATTTGTGGAAAAACTTAAGGACGAAAATGCCAGACTGTTTCGATGGAGCTTGTTGTTTGAGCCATTCATTATGACAATTGTGCATGTGGCAGGTTGTGAAAACGTGATTGCCAATGCTTTATTTAAACTTGAATGAGATATGGAGGCTGAAAATGTGTTGCTGGAAAAGCGCAGCAGGTCAGGCAGCATCAAAAGAGCAGGAGAATCGACGTTTCGGGCAAGAGCCCGCCTCGAAGATTTTAACCTTCTGCGAATCCTCTTGCAAGGATGCCTTCCTTGAAGAAGCTCTGTTCCTCCCTCTACAAGGATTTCAGTGAGTCCCTCTCTCACTGCACACTCCAGACTCCTCTGAGATATGGAGGCGTTTGGTTGTGGGTACATTGAGGCCTGAATTTGCATGGGGTTGTGCATGTTTGCATGTTTACAGTTGCTATAGTGCATATGTGCGTTTTTAGACTACCAACTGGGTTTGAATGGTTAAAAATGCAGCCATATTTTTGGTATTGATGGTTTATTTTTTTAAGGGGGAAGGCGTCACAAAGCTCGTCCCGTTTTTGTCAAGAAGCTTTTTCTTGGCTCAGGTGGACTCTGTACTTGAATTTTTTCAAACGGACAATAAAACGGGGCCTGATTCGGGTCAGCCAGGCTTGGAAAAGGGACTAAAAGGATTTTCAGTGGCCTTTTGTTTATCTGTAAACAGATGAGACTTCAGGCCAAAGTGACCGTGCTTTAGAAGTGACCTGTATAATGAAAGGGGAGTGGTGAGCTCTTTTAGCTGAACCAGCTGAGCTGAGCTGAGCAGCTTCCAGTTGAGTCTAGAACTGGGATGTTCAACAGGGAGCTGTGTGGAAACTCTCTCTCTTTTGCCCTTCAACTTCAACCTGTAAGCTTGTGTTTCATTTATACTGGTTTGTAAAGCGAGTTTGCTTATTGGGACTGTTAAGTGCATTCGGAACAGTATAATTAAGTTTAGCTGGATAGGTTGAGTTCTGTAGGGATACTTTATTCTATTCTTTGTGTTTCATTGTGTACTTTCGTGAATAAAGTTTTTGTATGTTTTAAAATCCAGTAGTTAGCATAGCTAAACTATACCACATAATTTTCATTGTACACTGAATGAAACAAATTGCAAAGTTATGCTCTGGGCTGTTTGCTTAAGAATGTCTTGAGTGATCTAGATTCGTCCATAGCATCTCAGAGATGAAAGATGCTTCCTTGGAACTTGGTACAAATCATACAATTTCTCTCCTCAAGATCAGCAAACGATGTTAACTTAACACGTGTGTACCATTAGCAATGGAAACAGGAGGAACAACATGGAGCAGTCTGTCTGTGCAGTCTCTGCTTCATTAGTTTGTCATGTTGCAGCATCAAAGACATCCTCCTGTTTCAGTATCACAGTTTGGAGGGGCTGAATGGCCTCTTCTTTTTGATGTGTCAGTGTCTCGAGAATACTGAGTTCTCCAATTTCAAATAACCTCCCTTCCGATCTGCTGACTCTCTTCCCAATTCCTCCCACTCTCTTCACATCACTGCCCCCTCCCTTCCAAGACCGTCTACCTCCCTTCCATTCCTCTCATCCATCCTTCTTTCTGCTTCCAACTGGATTCATTCCTGCAATCGACTAACACAGTGGTACCCTTTACCAGTGTTGATCTATCCCCACCTCACCACACCAGCTCCTCCTCCCCACGCTGCTTCTTTATCTGTAAACATCCTTACGTCCATCCCTATTCCTGAAGAAATGTTACATCCAAGGTGTTGACTACTCCACCTCCTGCTGCTGCTTTGCTTTGTGTGGTCTTTCAGCCTCCTGGTTTTCAATATTTACATTTTAAAAAGAATCTCTTCAGGTATAATTGGCAGGAGAGAGTGAATTGGCTGTGACTCTGCTTATCCAATTGTTTCGATGGGCTGAATGGCTTTCTCACATTCTTGTGAAACCAGTTTGACATGCTGAAAGAGCTCCTCATTTTATCCTGTGGAAATGTTCCGGGACTAGCAGTACTGTTACATGAATATTACCTACATGTTAACAACATGAGCTTGAATGTTGTTCAGGTTTTGAAGTTTTATGAGAATTTTACAGAACGTCTTCACTTCTGATCGAATGACAGAGGGAAATACATTGATGAATCAGCTGAAGGTATTTGTGCCGAGGCAGCTATCCTGAGGATTGCCCACAGAGATATCCAGGGACTAAGAGGATTGCTGTCCACCAACAACATTGTTTTCTGAATGACCCAGTGGGGAGTTTACACCTGGTCCCATTCACTTCAAACTTATTCAGACTCCATGACACCTTGCTCCATCAAATCCTGCCGTAATGTCAGGGCCAGCCACTCTGACGCTGAGTTCGCATCTTTTGTTCATGCCATTAGGCCAAGGTATATGTGTGGGGAGGGTTTCCTTCTCTCAGAGGGTGGAGACTGTTGGGGCCTCTCTGTCCCACACAGCTGCATTACAGAAATGATTGGGAAGGGGGTGGGAGTAGGTGTCAATGGATTTTGACACGTCAGAGATTCAAGGGATCCAAGGAATTGGGCATGAAAGAGAAATTGCAGCTGAGACCAGATCAGCCCTGATGTTACTGAAGGGAAGGGCAGGCTTAAGGAGCTAAATGGCCTCGTGCTATTCCAGTATTACCCAGAGTCCAGTCAGATTGTGGTATCTTCGATTTCCTGTGTTACAGACTTCAAGTAACTGAATAGACTGATCCTGTTGCTGTATAACAGGATACTGGTGCTGCGTGATCTATTCTGGGTACAGTTTTATAGGATCGAGGGGCTGATTAGCCTCCTCCTGTAACTGTATGTCAGTGTCCAGACGATGAAAACATTCATCTTGTTCTGTTGTAACTGAAATCAACACAGAGTAATTGTACCGTCCAAGGAGAAAGTGAGCACTGCAAATGCTGGAGATCAACGCGAAAAAACGTGTGGCACTGGATAAGCACGAGAGGTCAGGCAGCATCCGAGAAGGAGGAGAATCGATGTTTGGGCATTGCTGATGAAGGGCTTATGCCTGAAATATCGATTCTCCTGTCCTTTGAATGCTGCCTGATCTGTTGTGCATTTCCAGCACCATATGTTTCGACGTCTACACCCTGCCAAAGTCAACCTTCCTGGTCATATCATCAATTAACTTTAAATCATTTTTAGGCATAAACCTCCATGCACAAAACCAAGCTTATATTCCTAATCAGACGCTGCCTTTCCAAATGCATGCACATCTTATGCCATGGTAACTTCTCAAGTATTATACCTACCAATGATGTTAAATGTACTGGTCTACAGTTCCCAGGCATTTTTTTTACAGATCTCTTTGAATAAGGTCACAGCATTTGTTATCCCCCAGTCTTCGGGAATCTCAAATTTATTTAATGGTGATAAAAAGTTTTAACCAGGGTCCCCGCAAGTTCTTCTCTAGCTCCTTGCAGTGTTCATGGATATACTTGTTAAGGACCGTGAGATTCATCCACTGTCAAACATCCTTGTACGCCCAATATCTCCTCCACTGTGATATGGACTGCCCCTAAGATATCATCACTAAATTCCTCAAGTTCCTAAGTATTTATGTCTTTCTCCACGGTAAATACAGAGAAGAAATATTTGTTGAGGAACTCGTCCATCTCTTATGGTTCCACACATATATGTCCACTTTGGTATTTGAGAGGTCCTATTCTCTCACTAGTTATTGCTTTCCTTTCGTACTCTTAAAGTACGCCTTTGGATTCATCCTAATCTTCTCAGCCAAGGTTCTTTCATACCTTTGTACCCTTCTTGATTTCCATCACAGGTAGACTCCTATATCCCTTATATACTGCTAGGGATTCCCTTGATCCCAGTTGCCTGTACCTGAGCCACGCATCCCCCTTTTTCTGTCAAAGCTTAAATATCTCTTGTCATCCTGAGTTCGCCATTCCTGCCAACCGTACCCTTCACTGCCACAGGAACATAAAAACCTTTGAACTCGAGATATGTCATGTTTAAAGGCCTACCACTAGTCAGGTGACCATTCACCTGCAAACATACTACTCCAGTTGACCCCTGCAAGCTTCTGTCTAATGCCATCAACATTTACCTTGTCCCATTTTAGAACTTCAGCCTCTCCATAGTTTTGTCCTTCTCCATAGCTATTTGAAAATTAATAGAATGATGGTCACTGGTCCCAAAGTGCTCCCCTACTGTTACCTCAGTCACCTGTCCTGCTCTGTTTCTCAAGAGTTGTTCGAGTTTTGACCGTTCCCAAGAAGGACCCTCTCATACTGCTTGAGGAAACTTTCCTGAACACACTTATTTGATTCCACTCCATCAAATTCCTTAACACTCCGGCAGTCTCAGTCTGTTACAAAAATTAAAATCCACGATTATGACAATACATTGCTCCTGAATGTCTCCCTTCTCCCTGCATATTTGTTACTCTAATTCACGTTGGCTATTTGGAGGCCTATACTACAACCCCGGAGACATCATCATCCACTTCCTACTTCTTAGCTCCACCGACAAAGCCACACTGGATGATTGGTCAGTTATTTTATCTCTGATCACTGCTGTGATAATCCCCTTAATCAGAAATTCAACTCCCCCTTCCCTCCTTCCAGCATCCCTGTCCCGCCTAAAGCAACTGTACCCTGGTATGTTACGCAGCCAGTCCGGTCCCTCGCTTAGCTATGTTTCTATAAAGGCTGCATTATCCCAATCACACGTTCCTATCCACGCCCTTAGTTTATTACTCTTACCTGCCAGCCCTCTTGCATCGAAATAAATGCAGTTTAATCCAACAGGCATTCATTGCTTCCTGTCATTTTCCAGCCTAACCTGTCTCTTCACTTTACTGTTTCTGATTACTGTATCTCCTTCCAGCCTCGCACTTGACTCCCTGATCATGAGTATAACGCTCCTCGCCAATATAATTTAAACCCTTCCTTGTAGCACGAGCAAAATTCGCCAACAAGATATTGGTGTCCTCCCCATTGCATGTGCTACCTGTCTCTCCTGATCAGGTCAACCCTGTCAAAGAAAAGACCCAAATGATCTAAAAATTTGAATCTTTCTGCCCCCACCCTCGCACCAATTCTTTAGTTACTTGGTTATCTGCCATATCCTCCTGTTCTTACTATTATTAGCTCGTCCCACTGGAAGTAATCAGGAGATTACCACCGTCAAGGTCTTAGTTTTTAATTTTTCTCCGAGCTCTCAGTAATCACTCTGTAGGACCTCATTCCTATATCTACCTGTGTCATTTGCGCCAACGTGCTCAATGACTTCTGGCTGCTCCCCCTCTCCCTTCAGAACGTTTTGCAGCCACTCAGAGACATCCTGGCACCTGAGAGATAACACACCATCCTGATTCCCGTTTGAGGCAACGGAATCTCCGATCTGTCTCTCCAACAATCGACTCTCCTATCTCTAAGGTCCTGTTTACCGTTCCCCTTTCCCACTGTGCCCCAGAGTTAATGGTAATGGCACCAACCTTGCTACTGCTGCTTTTCCTTGAACCGTCATTCCTCTGAACAGTATCTAAAATAGTGTACTTGTTTTGGACGGGAATGGCCACAGGGGATTCTTGCACTCTCGGCCTACTCTGTTCGCCATTCCATGTCGTCGTCCACTACCTCTCTATCTTGAACACAACAGAAAGCAAGAACTGCCTGTTGGATTAAATTGCCTTTATTTAATTGCAACAAGACTGACAGGTAAACCTGATGAACTCATGGCATGAATCTTCACGTGGGACTGGGAGATTATAGTCATTACAGAAACATGATTGGTGCGGGTTTTGAGTGTGACCTCAACAAGGAAGCTCTTCTCTATGAAGTTTTCATTATCTCGGATGATCCTGAATGCATTCAGCTCCAGCTCCTGAACACAGTCTGCTAGGAGTTGCAGCTGGTTTCACTTTCCACACATGTAGTCTTCCGGGACGGTGGAAATTTACCCGAGATCCCACATCCCGTAGGAGGAACGTTCAACTGTCCTAATTGCTATCAACACTGCTGCAACACTGACGTTGAATGGACATTATTTGAGCTTGTCTGTAGGTTTTGCTGAGTTGTTGCTTTCGAAAACCTCTTGAGCCAAGCATTACTACTTATTCTGCTATCAAAAGCATTCCTCTCGAACCCTTCGCATATGCATTTACTTAGGTAAAGAGGGAGATACTGCAGTGATGTAGCCTAACCACTAACTACCCACTCTCTAGGCAAAGTCACTGCTTGGCCTTGGAGGGTGTCCTACTGAGGTCTTCCTTTTGGTAGTGCTGACTGCGCTTATGTTAATCTTCACCCCGACAGCCAATCCGCGTTGTCACAGTCCCTTGGTCCTTTCTGTCTAATAGTACTGCATTTATGAATTCCTTGAATCCGCCGACTGCATTCCAAACTGTGTCTCACTCCATACCGAGAGAGGTTGACGTTCCAGTCAATACAAGGCTATTGTAAAAATGATACAATTCGCCATAGGAACAGCAGTATATCTATCCGCTCACTGAGTTTGCTTTTCCACTCAATTAGGTGAGATCTATTTTGAAAATCCCCCATTCCACTTGTCGGCATTTTCCCCATAAAGTTTGTATAAAAATCAGTCTGCCTCAACCCTGAATATATTTAATGAGCCAGCCTCAACAGCTCACAGATTTTTCTGCATTTTTCCCTCTCACTGATGTGAGACTTGGTGTTCCTTAATACCATGCGGTATTTCTAGCACTCTGAAAGTTGTACCAATATTAGGTATTATCTTGTCCTATCACACCTTCTTTGTGGCTAGCATCAAAACAAAAATGAAAGGATAAGAGACTGTAATCTCCTCACTCATCTTCCACGTCAGCCTAAGATACAGCTCATCCTGATCTGTAGATTTGCCCACTCTCTATCCCGCTTAAACGTCCAATTCTTCGTCAGCTTCTGTATCAATTCACTCAAGGATCACACGGTCTCTCTCCATGAATCCAGGAACTCCTTCTTCAATCTAAAGACCGAAGGAAAGTCCGTGTTTAGCATGTTCTCTGGCTCCGTGCATTAGGGTCCCTTGGTCCCTAATACTCCCCATTCTCTCCCGCGTTATCCTCTTCCCCCTCATAAACCGAAAGAATGTCTTTGAAATCTTGCTCATCATACCCTCTAATGTTTTAATTCCAAACCTCCACTTCTGCTCCTCCGCTGACTTTTTTAAGTTTAGCCCTTCACTTTCTATATTATTTTCGGACCTCCATTGACCTGCTCACTTTGCAAATGCTTTAAGCTTTTCTATCCTTTTTAATTCTGTTCGAAATTTGTGTCGACATCTGAGGTTCTCTTGGCTTGCTTTCCTAACTTTTATCAGGCTGGGCCGACACTGTCATCAATTCCATTTGATCAAGAGATCCCCCAAACGCCCGCACCACGCAGTTCTGCTACAGTTTCACCCAGAAGCAACTGCACATGGGCCAGATCCTGTCATATTTTTTCATAAAATCGGCAAATCCAAAAAGCTTTTATTTTTGAAACATTCTTGGGTCTTTTCCTTAGCAAACTCAAAACATATGAGTCACGGCCACTGGTCCTTTCATGCGTTCCCAATCCTGCCTACAACATCTGATTGGCTTCGTTCCCCATGGCGAGGCCCAGCACAATCCCGCCCGTTGTTGTATCTGCTACACGTTGATATAAGAAATTCTGTGGAATAATTTTCAAGGCATCCGTCCCCTCTAAAAGGTTATCACTGCCCTAATAAATGTTTGGAATTGAAATGCCTGAATATAATGATCCTATTGTTGTATTAACACACCTCAATAAATGGGTTTTATATCAGCTAGTGTACTTTCTTTTATCTGAGAGTCTACAATATATCCTCAGTGGTGTGTCTGTCATGGTTTTGATCCTAAGCTCTAACCACCAAGCCTCAATAGAAGATCCTTCTTATTGCAGTAACTGACTCCATAATTAATAATGCAAAAACATTTCCTCTTTTACCACCTCCCCTGTCGTGCCTATAGATCTAGTGCCACTGGATATTGAGTTGTCAGCCCTGACGTCCATCAAACACATCTCTGTGATAGCAAAATTGTCACACTTCCCCATTTCACCTTGTTCACTTATCATATCTGTCTGTCGGACAATATTCCCAGCATTGAGGTAAAGAACATCCTGGAATATAACACCTGGAGTACTCTACAATGCGGAGTTCTTCAGTCATGCATTGTCTGTTCTCAAGCTGCCCAGTTCACGAACAAAACTGTTACCCTGGGAATGAATGAATATTTGTTGAATTGTATTTTCTCTTTCAATAAATGTATTAATCAAATGCAACTTTCCAGAACTAAACCGTCAGCTCCACATGCAAAGAGTTTCTGCTGATTAATTACCTGTTCAGTGTGCAGATGGGACAGCTCTAAGTAATGGAGAAAGTGAGATCTGCAGGTACTGGGTTTCAGAGTCGAAACGTGTGGCTCTGGTAAAGCACAGCCAGTCAGGTAGCATCTGGGGAACAGGCGAGTCAAAGCTTTGGGCATCAGCACTTCATCAGGAAGGCATTGATGCCTTCCCATGTTTTTCATTTCATGATTGACAGGATATTGGGAACCATACGTGCTCCAGAAGGGAACACTCTATATAGTCCTGAAAGGGAAAGCAGTCAATCATTTGTTTGGAGAGGGCATAGACATTTTGAGGTGAAGTAATGATTGATTCAAGTACAAAAACAAGAATAGAAAAATCCCTTGGGCCAGACGGACAAAACCCGAGGTTATTACAGGAAGACAGGGAAGAGACCCCTGCGCCTTTGGCGATGATCTTTACATCCTCACTGTCAACTGGAATAGTGCTAGATGATTGGAGGGCGGTACAAATTACTCCTTGTTCAAGGAAGGTACGAGGGATTATCCTGAGATTTGCAGACCAGTCAGTCTTACAACGGTATTAGGCAAAGTATTGGAGAGGTTTCTGAGAGACAGAATTGAAGATTACTTGAAAAATCATAGTTTGATTAGAAATAGTCAGCATGGCTTTGTGAGGGGCAGGTCATGCCTCACAAAACTTATTAAAATCTTTTAGGATTGCTTCACTTTGAAGAAGGTGAAGCAATGGATGTGGAGTGCATGGGTTTTAACAAGGCGTTTGATAATATTCCCCAAGGCAGGTTCATTCAGAAAGGAAGGAGGGATGGGATGCAAGTAAACCAGTCTGTCTTGATACAGAACTGACTGGCACATAGAAGATACAAAGTGGTGGTAAATGGGAAGTATTCAGTCTGGAGCTCAGTGATCAATGGTATTCCGTTGGGATCAGTTCTGGGACATCTGCTGTTTTTTTTATGACTGACTTGGATGAGGAAGTGGAAGGGTGGGTTAGTAAGTCTGTCGATGTAACAAAGATTGTTGAAATTGTGGATTGTGTCGAGGGCTGTTGTAGTTTGCAATGGTACATTGACAGGATGCAGAACGGGGCTGATAAGTGGCAGATGGAGTTCAGTCTGATAAGTGGCAGTCGAATTTGAATGCAGAAAAAAACAGGATTCTTGCATTGTGGAGGAACAGGGTGATCTTGTGGTCCATGTCATAGCTCCCTCAGTGTTGCCACCCAGTTTGATAAGGTTGTTAAGAAGGCGTATGTTGTTTTCATTTGCAGGGGGATGGAGTTTAAGAGCTTCGAGGTTATGCTGCAGCTCTATGGAACCCTGGTGAGATCACACTTAGAATATTGTGATCAGTTTTGGTCGCCTCATTGTACGAAGGATGTGGAAACTTTAATGAGGGTGTGGAGGAGATTTATCAGGTTGCTAACAAAGAAGATTTCAGGGCTTTTCTCATTGGAGCAAAGAAGGATGAGAGATGAATTGATAGACGTGTACAAAATGATGAGAGTCAAAGATAGAGTGGATAGCATGAGTCTTTTTCCCACGGTGGAAATATGTATCCGAAGGGCGAAAAACTTTAATGTAATTGGAGGAAGGTTTAGTGTAGATGTCAGAGGTCGGTTCCTTAGACAGAGAATGGTGGATGGTGGAATGTACTGCTGGCAACTGTAGTAGAGTCAGCTGCATTGGGGATATATTAAGCCACTGTTGGATAGGCAAATGAATGATAGCATAATGAAGGGTATATCGGTTAGTCTGACTTTAGAGTAGGATAAAAGGTTGGCTGGACATCAAGGGCCGAAACGTCTGCACTGTGCTGTACAGTTCTGTGTTTCATGCTTCAACCAGCTTGAGGATTCTTACCAATTGTTGAATGTGTGAGGGAGTGATATCTGTGAGAACAGGAAACTTTGTAGAGGTGTTACGCCAAGACGTCCACTTATGGTGTGCCTTCTTACAGTCACCTGAGTACCAGTAGAATATGTGTGAGATGACCTTCACCAGACAGAATCCGTTAAGTTCAGTTATTAAGGTGATGCTGTACTTGCCATTTGCTGCTGTTTTCTTCAGATAGATTCTGTTAGGTGACCCATGTATTATTTTTTCTCCATCAACAAAGATGTACAATTTTATTTTGATACTGGTGAATGTGAAGGTGACATTTATTGGACACGGTTTTCAGATTTCTTTGCGAGACGCAAAGTGCTGCAGAATACTGTCAACTTGTTAACGTCTTCGCCCAGTGTCTGGTCCAGGTAGCAGATGCTTGGAGTCTGGGAGGCAAGTCAGATGCCATCACCATAAGTAACTGTGCGATGTGATTCTGACATTCTATGTCCATTCATCTGCCCCCGTGCAAGGCTCAGACCGAAGATGGAGTCGAAATAATTTGTTGTGAAATAATGATTGAATGACCGCCCTGACCCAGGTGGAAGCACTCTGGATTCATTTAAGAGCAGAGCAATGTATTATCCAGTATCACAGGCAGCTGTGACTGAATTCAAATCTTTCATTTTTTTAAAATGTAGGTTATTATTGCAAGCTGATCTAAAAAAAGTCAGATATTTGCTATGTTTGTGAATTTTAATTCACAAAAATGTGAATTATCGTTATTCAACCAAACAATAATTGCATCATCTCTGAAAACAATTAGGTTGATATTATATTCATGGAGCTAAAACATACTTTCCTGCCAACATTTTATGATACAAAAATGAAGAATGTATATTATATTTAATATCGAACAAAGGACATGTTATCTAACTATAGTACTGATCATAACTACATATTTTTGGATACATGAACACCAACTAACCACAAAAGGACATCATCCTGTCTCACTGGTATCCTCACATATGGATGAAGAAGGACACCACTTCGAGTGGGACAACACATCCATCCTAAGACAAACCAAATAGAGGGACGCACGAGAATTCATAGAAGCATGGCATTCCAATTGGTACTCTATCCACAAACTCATCGAGTTTGACCTCAACTACCATCCCTGAGAAAAGGAACAGGACGTGACTTCACCACAGGAAATGACATCACCAATCTAAAGGAACCCAAACATATAAATTGAAAGCAGGAATTATCAGCATTAGTTCGCCCGAGGCCCATTGAAGAAGAAGATAGTTAAAAGTCTGAAAATGAACATCCCAGATCAATGAGCAAGCCTACATCTAAAACCTTAAACTGAGCTACAAATATTCTCAAAACTCGCTACAATTACGTACTCATTGTCAGTCTTCAAAAGAATACATCGTCGCTCCAACATTTGGAAAGTCGTTGGCTTCTGAATGATTGTATATTTTAAGTGAGAAAACGATTGAACCATCATATAGAAATAACGTTCTTACAATTTTATATATAATCAATCAGTTTAATTTCTCACTAAATGTGCAAGCTTCAGCTTTTTACCAAGAATTGAAAAATGACAATAATTCAACATAAACAGAGAGTATTCGTTTGAATAAATGATTTGTGTTATTAAATTGAAGTGAACAATAATTTGAAACCTTGCAATTTTTAGAATGAATGGTATTTAATGTGAAACGTGAAAAAGAACGATGAACATACGTCCGTGTGATTGAACAATCAGGCATTTTCAAAGAGGTCTGTGGAAAAACAAAGGATAAATGTTTTATTTGTAGGGATACATGATTTAATATATTCGTATGCTGAGTATTAATCATCAATCTGACCTTGCAATACTTGCATCTAAATGGTTATGCTGCAGCACAATGATCAGATATTTGCCAACATTTACAACTGGAAATAATCTGATACTGGCTTTGACTTGCATCTGTACATGATAGAGTACAGAACTTTAACGTACACAAGGAGGCTTTTTGGCCACTGTGTATGCATCAGCTTGTGAAGTGTCTCCCAAAACCTCCCATTTGCCACCTCTATCACTGTTGCCCTTTAATTTTGGAGAGTTCAAATGTATATCCAGTTTCCTCTTGAACCTTTATTCACAAGGGAGATTCCAAATCCTAACAACTCTCTCAATGAATTTTTGCCTTATCTCACTCCAAGGTCTTGTGCCGACGATCTTGAAACGGGGATGCTGTAATACCAGCTAAGAGAAACGGAGTATTCTTATTTTACACTTTTTTTTCATAATTTTGATCACTGCGATAAGTTCGCATCTTCGTCTGCTCTGATCAATGAGGAGTAATTTCATTACTCTAATTTCTCGCACCCTACCTTTAACTAATTTCTTCATTTCACTTATTATTGGGGAGGTTTTCTCGTGCAAATTGGATGGATTTAAAGTAATAAACCAGGAGGCTGGGAAACAAAGCAGCAGGTCAAGAACTGAGCAGAAGGTAGAGGTGAGTAGGACATCAGGCACGGCCAGACACATGACCATGCTGCGAGAAGGAATCAATTCAGTCCAAAATATGAGTTGGAAGTTGGAATAAATGATAGAGATGTACGTCTGAAATTAACAAAGAAGATGGAATGTATGGGGTTCATGAAGCAGTGAGGTGTGTGAGATCAGGAAGCTCGTACTCAAGAAAATATCAATAGTGAAAAACAAATTTAAAAAAAAACTTATTTGAAATCCTTAGGCCTAAAAGCACTCAACATTTGGAATAAAATTGATGAGCTGACAGTAGATGCAGAAATATATGGGTATGACCTTATAAGGATGATTGAACATGGTTACAGGCAGATCAAGACTGGACAGTGAATTGTCCATGGGTACTCGGTATTGCGAAAGGATAGACATGAAGGTAAAGGAGGTGCAATTGTTGTATTGGTTAAGGCTGATACCAAGGCTATATTAAGAAATTATATTGGCACGAGGGAACAAAATGAAAATCAGTCCTGGTGCAAATAAAAAGCAAGGGAAGAAACCTCTTTGGAAGAGTAATTTTCAGCCACCGTCTCTCCAAAGTACTTCTGAGGTCGGAACTAATGAGGGTTCATGACAAGCTAACAACGGTGCGATAAACGTGCATATTGAATCAATTAATCAACTTGGCAAAGGGAAGGCTCCAAGTACAAATCGTAGAGTATATGAAGGATTGTTTCTGAGAACACATGTCATGGAGCCACCCAGACAGCAGGATACTTTAGATTTGATATAAGGAAGGAATGAAAATACGAAATTGCAGGAAAGTATCCGCTTGGAAAGAATGACCACAACATACTGTAGTTCCAAATTTCGATTGAAAGAGTGAAACCCGAGTCACATATGAGAGCCTTAATGTTGGGTAAAAATACCTCCAGTGGCCTAAGGAAGATGTTGGTGGGGGGTGGGGGAACAGGCAGGGCAGCTGAAGAAATTTGGCAAATACTTAAGGGGATACTAAATACCTCTCAATTAAAGTATATTTGTGAGAGAAGAAGAATTGCATGACAGAGAAAAATTATCTAAGTCTAGATAAGGAATTCAATGACAGCATGAGGAAAAAAAACTAGGGCAAGTCATATTGTACAAGTTAGTCACACTCCGCGGGATTGGGAAGGCAGTGTCTTAGTACATTATAGCTGAACTGTTCATCGAGAGACCCAGATAATGTTCTGGGGAGCTGGATTCGAATCCTGCCATGGCAGATGGTGGAATTTGAATTCAAATTTGGGATTTATAAACTGATGGTAAACATGAATAGATTGTCAGGAGAAGCTCACCTGTTTCACTAATGTCCTATGGGGTAGGAAACTGCCATCTTTAGCTGGTCTGACCGATATATGACTCCAGACCCGCTGCAATGTAGATAACTCCTAACTGCCCTCTGGGAAATCAAGGATGGGCAATAAATGCCAGCCTACACAGCAATGCCCACTTCCTGTGAATTAATGAAAACAAAAAAAAATCAGCAAAGGGTTAACACACAACATGAAAAGAAGCTATGACAGGAAATGAATGGAAACATAAATACTGATACCAGGAGCTTTCACTAGTTCATAAAAAAAGAAGCACAGAGTGAAACTTAGTGATGGCTCTTTGCAACTGACAAGGTAACGATGAAAATTTCAAAAATGTCAGAGGCACAAAATCAATGCTTTCTGTTTTCACAGACTACACCACAAACTGTAGTTCCTACAGAGGGACTTGTTGGGATTACTGCTGTTTGTCAATTTTATAAATTACCTTTTTATAAATGAGGGCATAAAAAAGATGTGGTAGTAAATTTCATGATGATACTAAGGTTGGTGAAGTGTGGATAGTGATGAAGGATGTTGCAGGTTACAGAGGGACATAGATACGCTGCAGAATTGGGCTAAGAGATGGCAACTTGAGTTTAATATGCAAGAGTGTGAGGTGATTCACTTTGGAAGGAGCAAAAGGAATAAAGAGTACTGGGACAATGTTAAGGTTCTTGGCAGATTCGATGAGCAAAGAGATCTCGGTGTCAAGGTACGTAGATCACTGAAAGATGCCCATCTGGTTAATAGGCTTGTTAAGGAGGCGTACAGTATGTCAGCTTTTATTGGAAGAGGCATAGAATTTTGGAACCACATGATCATACTGCAGGTGCACAAAAGTCCAGTGTGACCACACTTGGAGTACTGAGTATATTTCTGCTTGCTGCATTCCAGAAAGGACGTGTAGCGTTTGGAAAGGTTTCAAAAGAGATTTTCAAGGATGTTGCCTGATTTGGCGGGAAGGTTTTAGAAGTAAAATCTGAGGTTGTTGCCGCCGTTTTTATTCGTGCGAAGAAGGATGAGAGCTGTCTGGATTGATCTATATAAGATAATCAGAGGTTTACATAGGGTGGACAGTGTTACGAATTTTTAAGTGTACCATGCCTTCAAGAGATTTGAAAGGCTGCCGAAAATACTGGAAAAATTAAAAATGTAATATTCTGTCAAACAGCTCGCACTATCTGGGTTGCTATGAGACAAATTCAAATTCAAATTCAGCCAATCAGTTTAAATAATGTGCCAAGATGCCAAATGCGAATCAAGTTTGTATTAAGTGTTTTGACAATGTTAAAACCAATGAAGCAATCCAATCTTTTGGGGTACAAATATCAAACATTGTGAACAGTTGGCCAGAGCGGCAAAGTGCAGCAAGCCGCCAACAAGTCCAGCCTGATAGCAGAAAGATCTGCTCTCTGACAGGGACCTTTATCAGCCAAAGACCTGGGAAGCAAAATCCCCAAGAATAAGAAAAGAAGACAGGGATATGGAGAAGAATCTACAGCTGCCTGGTTTTGAAATAAGATTTTTTTAAAAAATCGTAGTCAGGATTTTTTTTTGATCGGATTATTATTATAGAGGTGGAGGTATCAGTGCGCATATCAATCTATTGGTGCGTAAAAATGGCCTTTGAAAAGGTAAGGTATTTTCCGGTGATTAAATAGAAGAACTAATGTCTGTGGGTAAGCAGTTTGCAGGTGCCCAAATTGACAGAATGGATCAAACCCGTTCAGTTAACAGGCCCAAGCAGCATTTTTACCCAGGCAGCAGTTCAAGTGACGCCAATTAACTTAAACTGGCACTTGGAGATTAAGGATCCATTTTAGTGTTAACAATATGAAACCAATCATATAATAAGGATTTTTTGTGTCAAGGAGATATATATAACAGAGAGGCAAATGGACAGAGGGGGAGAGTCCACTGCTAGCTGAAAAAATGATGACAGGGAAGTGTCATTTGTGAAAAAAATATTGGGGTCTCAAAAACAATCTCCATTCTCAGCCTAAAAAGCTGTATCCATCAAAAAAGATGCACAACACGCTGAGCAAATATTCTTGCAACCAGAAAACAACTGAGGATGCATTTCAGACAGAGAAAGACGAGGGAATAAGATACAGAAATTTCAAGAGAGTCCATTCTGGGTGATCTTTGAGAAACTAAGTTTAATTTTATTTTTACTATGAGTGGAATCCACATTAGTGAAACCGCATATCAGGAAAATCTTGTTTTATTCCAGAATAAGTAATTAGTTACAGAGATTGTTCAGTTTGTTAATGATTTGTTCACTGTTAAAGTTAGAATCATAAAATACCTCGAGTAGGGAAACAGGCACTTCAGACGAACAAGGACCACACTGACCCTCCAAAGAGTAAAACACTCAGATGCATTCTCTACCCTATTAACTATATTTACCACTGACTAATGCACATAACTTCCCATCCTTGAACACTATGGGCAATTTAGCATGCCCAATTCAAGTAACCTGCGCATCCTTGGATTGTGAGACGAAACAGGAGCACATGTTTGAAGCCCACGCAGACACGAGTAGAATGTGATAACTCCACATCGAGGCTGGAATCGAACCTGGGTCTTTAGCGTTGTGAGGCAGCAGTGCTAGCCCCTGAGCCACGGTGTCACCCCTAGACAGGCAAATAGTAATTGTTAATTACAGATTGCGTGAAAGGATTCCATTTCATTGAACCACTCCTTTTTAACAAACTGGGTGTCAAAAAGGAGGTGGGTTACATCACTTGTCACACTCCTTTAACATATTATAAGGCGAGGAGATCTTCGCTGGGTGCATTGCTTTTAATTATCAGATGTATGTTGACCGCCACTTCATAATATTATAGTGAGTTCGAAGTGGGTCAAGTGAATGATATATTGGTGTATGGGGAATAGCAGGAAAAATGTGTCTGTGTTTGAATAGATTGGTGGTTTGAATGGAAAAACAGTGCATTAATCCAATGGAGAGATTCGCAAATCTGAGGCACAGAGCAATCAGGCACCTGGATCGCAAAAAAAAACACGTTGCGTGCACATCATAGGGAGACAATACAAATTTTCAAACCTTTTGAAAGAGAATACATTCATGAGTAGGGAAGATTTTATACAGTTTTGCAGGGTACGGTGAGACTACTTCAGGAGAGCTAAGGGCCCAATGACATGAAAAGCAGTCTAGAGAAGATTCACCCAACTGATTCCTGTGAGGAGCATTTATCTGTGGAGGAAACATTGTCAGATTGACCTTGGATCAGTTGGAGTTTAGGCAAATGACGCATGATCCCGCTTAAACCCATAATATTCTGAGTAGTCTATTCAAGTTGAAGGCTGAAACAAAATTTCAATTTGTGCGAGAGATTTTCAGAAATGGAAGGATTCCTGGAAACTGGAGAATATCCCAGTGAAGGAGTTGATGATTGTTTTAACCATCTCAAAGGGTTCTGTGTCTGTGGAAACATCCCTCCCAGAGAGTGATGGAAGGTAAGACATTGAATATTTTTAAGACACTGACAGACAGGTTATCGGCTATGAATTATGAATTAAAGTTATAGGGCATAGCAGGAATGTGTGTTTCTGGCCACAATCAGATCATCCATGATCTTATCACATGGCAAAATTGGTTCAAGTTGTCCAATCACTTACTCCTGATCTTAGTTCCTACATTGGTATAGATACTGACCAATAATGAAAGCATTCTCAACCGCACAAAGGCTCTCCCTTTCAGAATGATGAGCACAACTTGCAAACGTGAATTTTAATCAGCACTGCGAAAGCACTCGAGGAAGTTTCATGGAGTTACAGAAAGATCAGATGCTTAGGTCAAAGTAAAAGCCTCATTAAAACTGCATTAGAAATCAGATCGGTTAGAATGGTTGCCTTTAATAGAGCAGATTCCTGTCAGTTATCCTTGTGAGGTGAATTCAGTTAGCAAGACCAACATTTACTGCCAATGTCTAATTTCCATTCAGAATGTGGTGGTGAACCCCCCGTGACTCTCGTGGTGCAGGGACACTAACTGATATGTTTCAAAGAGAGTCACAGGACTCTGAACAACTGACAGTGAAGGGACAATGTTATTGATTCAATCCAGGATGCTGTGTAAACTTTCAGATTGTATTCCTCACCACCTTATGCTCACAGCGATGGAAATAGTGGGACAATCTCTTGTTGGTCTTATTTTGGGGAATTTACAGAGTGATGTAGTTAAGGTCTTTTATGAGGGAGCGAGAAACAGCATTTTGTATACAGAGCTGAACTCTCCTTTTACGTACCCTCTGCCACCTCTGCAAGTTTTATTTATAAAACTGGTGCATAATTTAGGATGGACCAGGATATGGCACCTTACACTGGAAAATATGTATTTTCCTTGACACTGAAGTATGTCCTTTGTAACATTCCCAGCAATCGTCAGAGCTGAAAAAAATTCTGCAGAATTTATGGATTCACTCATTGTTAATTGGAAAGAGTGAGTGTGATGAGGATAAAAATACAATTAAATTGCACGTACGGGACACACTGTCGGAGTTCAAATCGTATTCCCACGTTTTCCTTGAATTGGAAGCAAATTATTAGAACAAACGCCCATTGTTGCACATACTGTTAAAAAAAATGTTGAAGAAATGTTGAGGCACCACACTAGGCGACAAAATGCATGTCATCTGCATTTGATGGTGATACAGAAATTCAGACTTACTGCACAATCCGAACAAGAATCAAGTGATAGAAAAAAAATAACTAGTCTTTTATTAGACTATGACCCCCACCATGGCACATCAGGCCACTGTATCAACTACGATAACTGATCTAATTTCTCCTGGTGATGCCCCCCACACACACACACCGCCCTCCCAAACACCAGCCAATGGCCCCGAGCTGATGGCCCTCTGGTAGTACAGGTCATGTCCATCTCCTCCAGACATCCACAAACAGGGTGGCTCAGGCAGACACATTGCTTCAGTCTGCACCTGCTACAAACAACTCATCTCTTCCTCCTTTGACTCAGTAATCCGTCCTGGTCCAGTCCCTGCCCAGACACATCCGTGATTCATCTGACACTTTACACCAATTTCAGAATTTCCATTTTGCAGGTTCCATCCACCTCCTCTTTCCCATGGACGTACCATCCCATTACACATCCAACAACACCCCGCCACACCTCCACGAGGATGGTCTCAGTGCTCTCCGCTTGTTCCTGAACTGCACCCAAACACCACCACCATCTTCCAACTGGCTGAGCCCGTCCTCAATCTCTACAACCTTTCTTTTTAACATCCCCATGATCACTCTAACTTTGCCTTTCCTACACATTTTTTCTCTCTTCTGGTATGTCTTGTGCCCTAGCTCCTGACTACTGTTTGGAGGCCTGTACAAGACGTCAATTATGGGTTTTTTTCAGCTTTTCGATACCTCAATTCTATCCACACAGATTCCCCATCATCTGACACTACTTAATTTCTTACTATTGATTTAGTTTTATTTCTTACCAATAAGGCAACCCCACCTCTTCCGCCCACCTGCCTATATTTTCAATAAGATGTATATCCTAGAATATTCAGCTCCCAATCCTGATACCCTTGCAGCCATGTCTCCGTGATGCCTGCCACGTCATACCTGCCAATTCCGATCTGCGCCACAAGCTCATTTACTCTATTCCTTACACTGTATACATTCAGATATAACGCTTTCAGTCCTGTATTAACCGTTCCTCTTCACGTTGTCATTCGTTTGTTCAGTGTACTTGAAGTTTGATTGCTAACACTCTCCATACACTCTGTGATATTTATGTCTGTGTTGGAGATTTTAATAACTTCTCCGGAGTTTAGCACTCTTACCTCCTCCTTTAACTCGGGTTTTCTAATTCCGTCAATATCTGATCTTGCCCAACGTCGCCCTATTTAGTTTAAAGCCCTGTCTACAGCCCTGGATGTGCAATCCCCTAGTACTCTGGTCTAAGCACGGTTTGGATGAAAACCATGCCATTGGATGCCATTCAGCCCGTTTACTCTGCTTTGCTATTCAATTGGCAGCGTCTTCACCCAGCATCCCTAGTGGGTCAGAAAGTGTTCAGTGTCTTTGTGTAGACAGCCCTGCTTAAGGAGCAACCAGTGCCAGGCGATGAGTTCTGGGGAGTCTCAGGAGTGGCTCGAGGAAAGGCTACATGCAGTAATGGATGGACTGAGGGACTGAGACGGATAGCTTGGGAACCAATGACACTGTACTCACACGAGTAGCCACGCAAGTCTCCTGTTACCAGGGCAGCCTGAACACCAGGTTCGCTTTTACGAAAACCGGTTGCATTTCCCGCATTTCTTCATCGACCTGAAGGAGAAATCCTGCCGATGGCATAAACACGGAGACAGACAGAGGAGAGAATAAAGGAGTTAATGCTCCTACTGCAAACATGGGGAGATTGTACAGACGCCACACAACTAGGCTCCAGAGATTGGAATTGAACCCGAGTCCCTGGCACTGTGAGGCAGCAGAGATATGTCACCATGACACCCAATGATGGCTAACAGGATTAGTGTACTTACATGTTTCCTTCTGCAGTCAATTCCCTGGAATACTCTCCCTCAGTCTCTGTAAGATTGGGAAGCTTTTCTATAGCTGCAGAGGATAATTTAAAATAGACAATAAGGTTGAGAATATGGAACATATAATTTAGATCCCCAAATGAAAGGAGACTGCAAGAGTTTAGATAAGGTCTATAAAAGGAAGGGATGCAAGAGTGAACGTTGGACAACGAGTGAAAACGAGGGCAGCTACAGAGAAACGGAGAACAAAGAATTGGAGGATGAACTGAATAGGTGCTTTGCATCAGTCCTTACAATGGTTGACAACTAGCAGCATTCCAGAACTTCAAGACAGTCAAGGGCGAGAGCTGAGTGCAGATGTAGATGCTGATGAGAATGTGCTGTGGAAGCTGCAATGTTTGAAGATGGATAAATCACACAGACTGGAAGGATAACAACCCAAAGTTCTGAAGGAAATAGAGAAAAAGATTGTGGAGGCAGTGGTGGGTTTTGAGAAATAAATGTCCTCAGGGACCATCACGGAGAACTGGAAAATCGGAATGTAAAATCTCTGTGCAAGGAAGGAAGGGAGGCAAAAGACAGCAAATCATAAAGCAGTTAGCCTGACATTGGTCATTAATCGGGTTTTCGAGCCCACTATTAACAATGAGGCCGCAGAGTAGAGTCACAGAGATTTACAGCACAGAAACAGACCCTTCGGTCCATCTCGTCCATGCCAAACCCGATATCCCAATCTCATATCTTCCCATTTGCCAGCACCTGGCCCATATCCGTCTAAACCATTTTTAATCATATGCCCATCCAAATGCATTTTAAATGTTGCAATTGTACCAGCCTCATTATCCATGGCTGATTTATCTCTTCAATTAGATTTTTATGTATTTGAAGATTGTATGTGTGTTATAAATTATGCATCGTTTCAAATTCTAGCTATTGCCTGTCTCTGGCAAAACTTTTAGTGATTTGCCCAAGCCACCAACTTGCCAACTCAACCAACTTGCCACTCATACCCTTTGAGATTCCTTTGTTCAAATTCCAATCTCTAGTTTCAGAATGAACTATGCAACAGTCAGATCTCACAGGGTCCATTGTAGTAACGTTATTAATTAGACTTTCTCATTGCATAGGACTAACAATAATGTACCCAATCTCTAATTGATTGTGCTATGTTAAATTTCAACTGAGGAGTTGTGGGTGGTTATAATTGCACATTTGTCATTGAACATGCACGCTTTTGAACTTATGATGGAGGGGAGGATATTGATGAAGCAGCTGGAGATTGCTTGGCGTGTGATATTTCGCTGAAGAACTGGGCCCTTGTAATGTAGTACTTGGAGGTGCATAGTAAAATAGGGCTGAGTCAGCAGGATTTGTCAAGGAGAGAACTCGCTGACAAGTCTTCCAGAATTCTTTCAGATGATAATGTGCAAGTTTGACAAAAGAAGGATGTGATTTGATTGGCTAATTGGGACTCTGCGAAATATGAATCTGCCTTAAATTGAATTTTGTGCATGTATTGGTTACAAGTTGCATGACCAGAGAAATATAAACAATTAAAAATAAAAAGAAACAAATTCAGCACTAGCTAAATACAATAAAGATGGCGGGTCGGGGGATGTGTTATTTTTGCATCATGTGCTAGCTAGAGACACTCACTGTCTCGCTCAGCAATCCTAATCTGCGGTGTGACCAGTTCACTAAATGTGCTATCCATTACCTCCTCAGCATCACAGATGCTCCACAGTGAGTAAACCCTTAGCTCCAGAGCTGTCATGCGGTCAAACAACACTTGCAGCTGGACACACTTCTTGCAAGTGTAAGAGTCAGGAACGTCAGACACGTTCCTAAGCTCCCCCATCAAGCAATAGTCACATGCCACGGGTCTGACATCCCCTGCCATTGTAAGCTTAACTTTATATGAACTAACTAAAACCAAACAATGCACTTAAATAAATGAAAAAGATGGATAAGAAATAAAAGCCTTATCTTACAGGAACTTTTTCTTCCAGTTAATGGAGGGGGGCGTTAGGGAGATATACGTGTAGTATCTCGGTATCGCCACTGCCCAGATATAAATTAAGCCCTAACCTTCCCGGCAGCCCTCGCTTCCCTCCTCCTCCTCTACCCACCGCTCTGGAAAAATGGTGTTCGCTCTCAAGCAGGTTTGATGGAGGTGATAGATATCAGATCCTGTCATCACTGGACTGATTCAGAGGACTCCTCTTTCCCAGTTAATGAACTCGCACTTAAGTATTTATTGTCAAGTCTGTCCATTTTAAAGTAAAAAAAGTCTTGCCGAAGTTGTGCTGAAATGACATTTAGATTTTGGTACGACAAGACTATTCCATGTGCCAATGAGGTTAGTAATAGGATGGTAGTGCAACTAAATACATGGGCAAAGAGCTGGTAGAGGAGGCAGCATTTCCGATATGTGCATCATTTGGATTCCCGAGTCCCTCTCTCAAGAAGATCTCTACAATATTAATATAGCAGTTATATATACTCACCCAGCTTCAAGTTTATCCGTCCTGCCTGTCATACTCCTCACATTATAATCAGCATACTTCAGACTGCCAGGCCCATTGTGTTCAGTAACCTCTGCTTGTTTGTTGTTGGTCTTCGCTGTACTGGGATTAGTCGTCAACCCCGCCTCAGTCGTGTACTTGTGGACGTACTGCTTTGGTTCCCACTGTGTCCCCCTCCCCCAACATCCACACAAGTTTAAACCCTCCTGAGTGACAACAGCAAACCTGCCTGCCAGGAGATCTCTGCCAGCTCAGGCCCATCCCATCCTTCTTGCGTACATCCTACAGACCTGCAAATCCCAATGATCCACATATCGGAGATTGCTGCCAATTAAGGCCCATCCCGTCCTTCTTGTGCATATCCTTTCGACTCAGGACCTAACGGCATTGGGCTGAAGTGTGTTTATGTCAACGCAATGATTATTATGGGTAAGGCAGATGAGCTGACAACCTGATTCAATGCATGGGACCATGATGTTGCAGCCATTACAGGCACTTAGTTTGGAAAGGGACAGGATTGGGAGTTCAACGTTTCAGTGTTTTGTTGTGTTAGACGATATAGAGAGGAATGTGAAAGAGGTGGAGGAGCTGTATTACTAATCAGGGATAATGTTGCATTTGCACTCAGAGATGTCGTTCTGCAGGGCTCATCCACTGAGGCAATATGATTACTGCACAAAAATAAGATTGATGCAATTACTGTTGTTCGGAATATACGATAGTCCTTTCAACAGCCAGCGAGACTTTGAGAAAAAATGTGTGGGCCAATTATGGAAAGGTGTAATAAAAACAGATTTGTCATAGTGAGTGACTTCAACATCTCCAATATTGACTGGGACTCCCTGAGAGCAATAGGTTAGATGGGCCAGAATTTGTTTGATGCATCCAAACGGGTTACTTGAAACGGTATGTGGATAGTCCACTGCAGGAAGGGCCATACTGGACCTCGTACTGGCTAATGAGCCTTGATAGGTGACTGACATTTCAGGGGGACAACATTGTGGAAATATTTTGGAAACGCCTTCAGTTATAAGATAGCTAAGAAGATGGATAAGTCATGACCTTTTGAGAAGCTATGGAATTGGAGTAAGGCAAGTTACGTCATTATCTGGCAGGAGCTAGGGAGTATTAATTGGGAGGACGAGCTATCAGACAAATCCACCTTTTGTGTGTGGCGACTGTTCATTAAATTCTGATTGCCTTGTCATCTGGCGAACGTCCTCCCGACTTCGAATTTCAATCTATTTTATTTGAATGGATATTTCGAAGTCGCTGTATACCAGAGAACAGCAAGGGATAATGGATGATTGTACCCTGTGTCCTTCACTGAACCAGCTTGTCTCTATAGGCACCTAACGTTTGTATTGTGGGTCAGAGAACCTCAGAATTAATAGAGCACAGACGGAAGCCATTCAGTCCTTCGTACGCCCACGAGCTCTCCAACTACACGATCTGAAAGCAGAGAGAGTTATTGGAGATAGATAGAGAGAGAGAGAGAATGAAATAGAAATAAATAAAGTGAAGGGAGATAGACAGAGAGGAGAACGGAGTGACAGACTGAGTGAGAAATGAAGCGGTGTGAAACGGGGATGGAATTAGATAGATCAAGAGGCAGCATGAGGAGAAATAGACAGAAGATGGAAGTTTTATTTAAAAATTCCCCTGACCTGCAAGCTCTTTGTCTGGGAGCCATACCCTGTGAGCACCATGCTGATACTGGTTGTGATCCCAGATCATTTATCTCCTATAATATCACAGAGTTGAGTGGCTGACAGCTCAACAGAATCAAATAAACTAATTGACTGGCTCCAGAGAGAAGGTGGATTAATTGAAATAGACTGTCAACAGTACCAGGAACCGATAACCTCCTGAGTTATTGTGCGAGAGACTGGGCCAGAGAGTCTCAGTGAGGGGGATCACTGTCAGAGGGGATATCAGCACCTCAGCTGTGGGTCAAGTAATGACTGAAAAAGTTTGCACACCACTTCCATGCTTAAGTAATCAACATTTCACTTCATACAGCTCGATACCATGAGTGTATTTTAACAATCTTATTTCTTTGTACATTTCAAATTTTGGTTTGTCCAGAAAATCATTTTGTCCCTGTAATTTGTGTTGAACAAATACATTTCATTTCTGGGGAAGAAAGGACCTTTTCTGCTGGAACAGCCTTTATCGGATCCATGCTGGGACCAGGGTCCGAATGAATCGCATAACCAGGGCGGTAGACAGGGATGTAAATGGAATAGGAGTGGTTGGGGGGGCGGCAACGGGAATCAGTTATAGTGGTAATTCGAAATCTGAATTAAAAGAGGAGGTAAAAGTGCAGAATTCAGGATAGATTATTAAAATCTCCATCACAGACATAAATAGGAAAGGGAATCTAGAAATGATTAACAAACAAACTTCAAGCACACTGGAAAACGAATGACAATGAGAGGAGGGATGGTTAATACAGGAGTGACAGTGTTATTTCTGAATGCATGCAGTATAAGTACTAGGGTAAATTAATTCGTGACCCAGATCAAAATTGGCAGGTATGAAGTGATGGCCATCACGGAGACATGGCTGCAAGGGGATCAGGATTGGGAGCTAAATATTCAAGGATATGCATCCTATTCAAAAGATACGCAGGTGGACTGACGAGGTGAGGTTGCCTTATTAGGGAGAAATGAAATTAAATGAACAGCAAAAATAACATGATCAGATGGTGTAGAATCTGAATGGGTAAAATTGAGGAAGCACAGTTGAAGTCTTATGCAGGCCTCCAAACAGTATTGAGGAGCTGAACCATCAAATATATCAGGAGATAGAAAAGATGTATAGGAAATGCAAGGCTACAGTGATCATGGGGGATTTCAATATGTAGAGGGATTGGGAAAATCAGATTGGTAGTGGATTGTAAGAAAGACAATTCATAGAATTTCTACAAGGTTTTTTTTAGTAACTTGTGGTGCAGTCCACGAGGGACAAGGCAATACTGGTTTTAGTGTTGTGCAAAGAGACAGACTAGATAAGGGAGCTTAAATTGAAGGAAGCCGTCAGAAGCAGCGATCATAACATGGTTGAATTTATTCTGCAATTTGAGAGGCAGAAGATAGAATCAGAGTCAACAATACTTCAGCTGAACAAAGGCAACTGCAGAGGCATAAGGGAGACGCTGGGTAGAATTGACTGGGAGAGTAGCCTAGCATAAAAGACAGTAGAACAGAAATGGCAGGAGGCACTAAGAGTAATTTAGGAGACACAGCAGAGATTCATTGCAAGGAGAAAGAGGCATGGTACAGGGAGGATCAGGCAACCATGGCTGACGAGGGAAGTCAGGGATAGCATCAAAGCTAAAGAGAGAAGTAAAGAATGTGATGAATAACAGTGTGAAACCAAAGTACTGGGAAGCTTACAAAGACCAACAGAGGGCAACGAAAATGTATAAGGACGAGAAAATTAAATAAGAGGGTAAGCTAGCCACTTAACATATAAAGTTTAAAAGAGAAGCAAAAGTAGATAATGGAAATGATGCCAGACAGGTAGCGGTGGGGAACAAAGGAATGGCTGAGGAAATTTGAGTCAGTCTTAACAGTGGAAAACACAATTAATTTCCCAACAATTCAACAGAGTGAGGGGAAGAACGGAGTGTGGTGGTCATCACCAAAGAGAACGGGTTAGAATGGCCAGAATGTAGATAAATAATCTAGACCAGATGGACTGCACCAAGCCTTGTAAGAGAGATAGCTGAAAGTGTAGTGCAAGCGTTAGTTGTCATCTTTCAGGAATGACTAGAATCAGGAAAGGACAAAGTAGAACATAGAAGATAGAACATAGAAAAATACAGCCCAGTACAGGCCCTTCGGCCCTCGATGTTGCGCCGACCAAAGTCTACCTAACCTACACTAGCCCAATAACCTCCATATGCTTATCCAATGCCCGCTTAAATGACCATAAAGAGGGAGAGTTCACCACTGCTACTGGCAGGGCATTCCATTAACTCACAACCCGCTGAGTAAAGAATCTACCCCTAACATCTGTCCTATACCTACCACCCCTTAATTGAAAGCTGTGTCCCCTAGTAACAGCTGACTCCATTAACAGAAAAAGGTTCTCAGTGTCTACCCTATCTAAACCCCTAATCATCTTGTACACCTCTATCAAATCTCCCCTAAACCTTCTTTTCTCCAATGAGAACAGCCCCAAGTGCCTCAGCCTTTCCTCATACGATCTTCCTACCATGCCAGGCAACATCCTGGTAAACCTCCTCTGCACCCGTTCCAATGCCTCCACATCCTTCCGATAGTTTGCCGACCAAAACTGCACACAATACTCCAGATGAGGCCGCACCAGGGTCTTATGCAACTGCTACGTGACCTCAGGACTCTGGAACTCAATTCCTCTACCAATAAAACCCAGTACACCATATGCCTTCTTCACAGCACTATTTACCTGGGTGGCAACTTTCAGAGATCTGTGTACATGGACACAAAGATCCCTCTGCTCATCCACACTACCAAGTAGCCTACCATTAGCCCAGTAATCCATCTTCTTGTTACTCCTACCAAAGTGAGTGACTTCACACTTAGCTACATTGAACTCCATTTGCCACCTTTCTGCCCAGCTCTGCAACTTATCTATATCCCGCTGTAACCTGCCACATTCTTCTTCGCTGTCGACAACTCCACCGACTTTCGTGTCATCCACAAACTTGCTCACCCAGCTTTCAAGCCCCTCCTCTAGGTCATTTATAAAGATGACAAACAGCAATGGTCCCAAAACAGATCCTTGTGGAACACCGCTAGTAACTGCACTCCAAGATGAACCTATTCCATCAACTACTACCCTCTGTCTCCTTCCAGCCAGCCAATTCCTAATCCAAACCTCTAATGCACCCTCCATGCCATACCTCCGTAGTTTTTGCATTAGCCTACCATGGGGTACCTTATCGAACGCCTTGCTAAAATCCATATACACCACATCTACTGCTTTACACTCGTCCACCTCCTTAGTCACCTTCTCAAAGAATTCAATAAGGTTTGTGAGGCACGACCTGCCCTTCACAAAATCATGCTGACTATACTTGATCACATTATTCCTATCCAGATGTTCATAAATCCTATCCCTTACAATCCTCTCTAAGACTTTGCCCACAACAGAAGTGAGACTCACTGGCCTATAGTCACTCGGGCTATCCCTACTCCCCTTCTTGAACAAGGGGACCACATTCGCTATCCTCCAGTCTTCTGGCACTATTCCCGTAGACAATGACGACATAAAAATCAAGGCCAATGGCTCTGCTATCTCCTGCCTAGCTTCCCAGAGGATCCTAGGATAAATGCCATCAGGCCCAGGGG
Source organism: Hemiscyllium ocellatum (assembly GCF_020745735.1). NCBI lineage: Eukaryota > Metazoa > Chordata > Chondrichthyes > Orectolobiformes > Hemiscylliidae > Hemiscyllium > Hemiscyllium ocellatum. The sequence goes on along the minus strand of NW_026867720.1, from coordinate 170,189 downwards.
ACTTATCTATTTTCATCCTTTCCAGTATTCCCCAGACCTCTTCCCTACAGACCTCAAGGCCATCCATTCTAGTCACTTGTGACTCAATATTCACATCAGCAATAGTGTCCTGTTCCTGAGTGAATACTGACGAAAAGTATTGATTTAGTGTCTCTCCAATCTCCTCCGCCTCCACGCACAACTTCCCACTACCTTGACTGGACCGATACCTACCCTAGTCATCCTTTTATTCCTGAAAAGTGGACTGGAAAATCGCTAACGTGACAGCCCGTTTTACAAGACATTAAAGCAGAAGACGGAAAATTACAGACTGATTAACATAACCTCAGTTGTGGGTAAGATCCTGAAATCCGTCATGATGGATGCGATTTCTGAATTCTTGGATGTAGACGGTAAAATAGGGAGAGTTAGCATGGTTACATCAAGAGGCGGTTATGCCTGACAGACCATCTATACTGATAGCCTGACGGTGGAAGCTGAGTGCAGTATACATCCGAGTTTGTGGATGACACTGAGAACCAAACGTCAGGCTGTTATTTAATGGAAATGACTCCCAAAAAAGGAGCAGTTCAAAGGGATTGGAGTGTTTCTGTGTAAAAAAACATAAAGTCAGCATGCTGATGAAGCAAGTAACTAAGTTGGTTTATTAGATGGGTTCCTAGGATGAAAAGTTTGAATTATTGAGTACATCTAAATTGGTGAGGTGATTATTCATTAAGGTTGAAATGAATGAGGGTGATGTGACTGAAACCTACAAAATACAGAGAAGGCTGAAAGGTAAATATAGAGAATATTGGTCCACTCTCGTCAGAGTGTTGAATTTGGAGATCATAGGTACAGAATAAGGAATACTGAATTCAAACTGAGATGCAAAAAATGTCTTCTTTCTGAAGGTAGTGAATGTCTGGAATATCCTAACGCAGAGAGTTTGGGGGGTGTAACTGGGACACTGAATGTATTTACAGACGGAGTGGAATGGTTTTTGACAAATCAGCAAGTTGAAGGATACAAGCGGTTAGCAGGAAAGTGGAGTTGAGACCTGGAGTAGATCAGCCATCTTCTAATTGAATGTCAGTGCAGGCATGAGGGGCCGAATAGATCCCTCCTGTTCCTATTTCTTTCGTTCTTATGTTATGCTTTTGGAAAGTAACTGGTTATTTTCCTGGAAGTCGTTTTGTACAATATAGCATTCAGGGAGCGTCGAGAATTTGTTTGAGTTCACCCTGGGTGTGGTATGGGGGCTGTATCCACAACGAATCTGGGTCTGTAACATAACCCAAGTGGGGAGCAGAAGTTACAGAGAGGGTAGGCCTGGAAAGAGGGATTGGGGGGGGTTGGGGTCACTTCCTGACTCAGCCTGAATTTTTCAAGTACATTTCTGAAGCTACACCTATCCATCGGAGTGGCCTCGATCTGCCCCTGTATAGCAGGTCCCAAGGGCTGAATGGAACATCAGAGCATAGGGCTGACAGACACGATTGGGCCTTTCGACCCTTTGACACTACTTCACCAGTAAATAAAAACATGGCTCAACTCATTGTGTTCCCATCTGCTGTTTTCTCTCCATGCACCATTATCCCTGAATCACTTGTCTACGGAAAAGCAGACAAATCCAACATCGATATAATATAAAGATTCAGCCATCAAACTTCTGGAAAAGAGAATTCCCACTTGAATGGAATCCCACTTTGTGAATTTCCCCTCACTCTGGTCCTGACTGAGGTTGGAAGGTGTCAACAGTTTGCCTTTCTAGTTGCACTCCTCCATTACTCGCAACAAACTTTAAATATAATCAGGTTGGTGATATGGCCGATGATAAAGGTCTCAGACTGAGTCAGGTTCAGTAGCAGGAACAAGTCAGACAGTTATTTTAATTAAGCCACAGAGGAGCATGGTGGATCTGTGTTCAGCACTGATGCTTCACATCACCAAGCAGCTGACCTTAATTCCAACCTTGGGCGACCCTCTATGTGGAGTTTCAACAATCACCCCGTGCCTGTGTGGGTTTCTTCCCAGTGCTCCATTTTCCCCCCACAATCTAAACATGTGCAACCTAGAGTGGGTCGGACATGCCAGATTGCCCATAGTGCCCAGGGACGTGTAGGTTATGTGGGTTAGTCATAGGAAAAGCTGGGTTATGTGGAGGGGACAGGGCTGTCTGGGATGCTTTTCAGTGGGTCAATGTGGACTCGATGGGCAGAAGGTCGTGCTTCAACATTGTTGAAGTTCTACGAAAATGACACAAGTTTGGTCAATAAAAACTCCCAGTGTGTATTTAGCTGATCCACTGCCCTCAAGGTTTTGTGTGTTTAAATCAAATCAAGTCTCATTCCAAGAGTAACCTGTAAAAGCTTCCATAATATAAGCTCTTCATCGCAGTGAAGTGAAACATCTCTGAACTGCATCCAATGTTATTATATCCTTTCTAAGGTAAGGACACAGAATAAAATCTGACACACAGATATGACTGTAATTTTGTTTTTAATGGTTTGTTATTTTTTTGCAGATAATTGGAGGCAGAGATATTGATTTTTTTAGACACAGACCGCAAGGTTCATAAATAATGACGGAGTCATGGATTTTTTAGGAATGGGTGGGAATGTACAGTGTGGGGGTAATGCTGACAGTGGTACAAAATAACACTGCTCCACAACATCCAGGAATATAAGGCAAAACGAAATGATGACAAGGATAACATTTTAAAATGTTAACAGTGATAGAATACAGTACCAAAGTACCATGGGGCTGCTCTGTCAATAGAGAGAGAGACCAGTCGTGGAGGTTTACGCTGAGGGTTACCACACCTCGGGTGATGGGGTAAGGTTGAGAGAGCGTCCCCTTCATGGTAACCTCTGTCAGTGTGGGGAATTGAACCTGGGCTGTTGGTTTCCCTGTGCATCGCAAACCAGCCATCCAGCCAACTGCGTGGGAGACTGTGTAATTGCTCCATACAGAAAAAAGTCACAAAGGGCAACAGAAATTTTCATACCAAGGAAAACGATACAATTCAGAGAACGGTCAAGATAATGGCTGAGGATAAAAATGTTCTTTGCTATGAATTGTATGTGATAATGAGAAAAGTGTTTAGAAGCTGTATTTAGCTGAATACAATAAGGTGAGACAAGTGAAATAACCAGAAGTATTAATTGAAATTCGATATTGACAACCATAAAACAAGAGTATGTTTTGGATTGGTCTGTGTAAAATGTGCTTACCATTATATAGACGTATAAAGCTGGTGGAATATACTGTTAGCAGAGTCCGTCTCAAATGGGAAATGGCCTCGAATAGGTGCTTGAAGAAAACCGGTGTAAAAGTTCTTGAGTGTCATCCGGTCAGTGACAGGAACCCAAGGGGTTGAATGTCTGAAGCTCCTCTAAGATGGAGCTCAGGGCAAAATCAAATCACCCCGATCGTATTAATATTACAGCACGTTTAAATGGTTGAATGGTCTCATGATGGATTGAAATAGTGCGTGATTTTAAAAACATCTTACATCTACTCCTTCCCATTACGTATTACATACTGGGGCACTGACATTTTTCTGCCAATTGGAATTACTTGGAACGTTGTCTGGAACATTCCATAATTGGCATTCTCCAGAATATTCTATTGCCGTCTGGGGATATTGCAAAGGTAGGGAGAGAGAGAGAGAGAGAGAGAGAGAGAGAGAGAGAGAGAGCTGCATGCAATAGAGGGAGCACCATTGAATGAGAGGGACACCATGGGGTGGGGCGGGTAGTTAATGAGGTGAGTTCCATAAGATAGCACCAGGAAACTAGCTCAGCCTCGTACAGACAATCCCTCTGTCAAACTCAATGAAAATGGCACCGAGACAAACTATTGTTCGATTCAGCCCAATGAGTCATCCATTCTGCTGACCTCACTCCCAGTTAGAAAGCTGCAGAACAAATGCTTATCCAAAATTCTCCATCATCTGAACTGACACCAATGTCCCATTCACTATCATTCCTGAGATTACTGGCTCATGTTGGAGGATGATCTCGAAATGTCTTCATTTCAGCATTCTGAAACCTGTGATCTTCCATGAAGTCGTCTTTCAATCTCTCTTTCTCTTTTTCACAAAATTCTTTTGCTTGTAGGCATTTTAACTGATTCCCCCGTCATCACTCTCTACCAGTGATTTACACACCCACAACACCCCTTGTCATTGCACAATGGAGGTTATGGAGCTGTAAATGGACGAGAGATGCATACCGTGTCACTTCCAGCATAGGCTGCTGGTTTCTTCACACTGGGCAGGGATCTAACACCGTGTTACTGAACAATGCAATGGGGTGATGCACACAGCTCTGCATAGTGGGTGGGTAACACATACAATCACTGCTATTCACAATACAGCTCCCCACACTGAACATGACACCTTGTCCGCGTTTATAGAGGAATACACCGGTGTGGGCTACATATCACCCATGCTGGACAGACTGTTTTGTCCAGGTTTCTTAATCAATGCTCCACTGTGGTCTGTACTGCTCCCCATGTTGGACAGATAGCTAGTGGATTACTGAGAGCTGCACAGTATTCCATCCTGGACAGATTGCTGAGTTGTACTGAGCCTGGTCTGCACAGTACTCCGTGCTGAGAAGATATCTCATCTGGTCTTATATCTGGGCTGGGACTGTGATGTGGATTATGTACCTGATAGAGTTCCTAATAGAGTTATCACTCATCCAGCTCGGCGCATTCCGCTGTCACACCCCATGTTCCTGAAACTTATTGTCCATTAAATAATTATGTAATTAATACATGAATATCTGACCTTCTTATTATGGACCCGAACATACCCCTCTCATAATATATGAAGAAGGTCGTCTCGAACTGAACGTTTTCTTATTTTAAAAGTATTTGTGAGGTGCTTTGTTTCAGGTGCAATTCGTTTGGTCAAAATGTTTGACATTAAGCAAAACGCAATTTATTCAAACACTGTAGACAAAAAAACAACAAAAAAGGAACTTGAAATAATTTAATTTAATGCAAAACTTAACAGATTAATAGCTTATTTAATTACTAAACAGTAACTGCTCTAAATTGGTAACATCCTAGAAACGCACACTTGTACAAAAACCAATTGAGGAAGCACATTGTCTGACCTGCAGTTCTCCAATCCAGGAGGGATGAACATCAAAAGACACTTCTGAGAGAAATCTCAGAGAGTGCAGCAGCCGGGAGAGATTTTCTGCCTTCCACCCCTGCTGAGACCGCAGCAATAACTGGTGAAAGGTAAAAGTAAGAATACTTGTTCACTTAGAGTTTGACCAGCACTCTACAGGACCAGGCCTCGGCTGCAAAGACGACAAGGAATGGATTGTATCTAAACCGTCTATACAGCTGCAGTAAGTCTCTCAAAAAATGCCTAACTCCACCTAAGCCATGCAATGTCGATAAGATAAATGTCAAAGTTAAATGGAAATAAATAAAGCCAAAGGATGCAGCAGGCCTGGTAATCAGACACAGCCTCAGGAGCCCAGCAATTCCTACCCTGCCAAAAGAGAGGGGAATCACTGAACTAGTGAAGAGAAAGCATCATCTCTCTGCCTCACCTCTAACTTTACAATTCGTGACATGCCACTAGACCGACAGTCAGCGATGTCGACATCTCAGGAAGACCAAGTATTAGAACATAGAACATAGAAAAATACAGTGCATTACAGGCCCTTCGGCACTCGATGTTGTGCCGACCGAAGCCTACCTAACCTACACTAGCCCAATAACCTCCATATGCTTACCCAATGCCCGCTTAAATGACCATAAAGAGGGAGAGTCGAACACTGCTACTGGCAGGGCATTCCATGAACTCACAACCGCTGAGTAAAGAATCTACCCTTAACATCTGTCCTATACCAACTTACACTTAATTTAAAGCTGTGTCCCCTAGTAAGAGCTGACTCCATACACGGAAAAAGGTTCTCACTGTCAACCCTATCTAAACCCCTAATCATCTTGTACACCTCTATCAAATCTCCCCTAAACCTTCTTTTCTCCAAAGAAAACAGCCCCAAGTGCCTCAGCCTTTCCTCATACGATCTTCCTACCATGCCAGGCAACATCCTGGTAAACCTTCTCTGCACCCGTTCCAATGCCTCCACATCCTTCATATAGTATGGCGACCAAAACTGCACACAATACTCCAGATGAGGCCGCACCAGAGTCTTATACAACTGCAACATGACCTCAGTACTCTGGAACTCAATTCCTCTACCAATAAAGCCCAGTACACCATATGCCTTCTTCACAGCACTATTTACCTGGGTGGCAACTTTCAGAGATCTGTGTACATGGACACCAAGGTCCCTCTGCTCATCCACACTACCAAGTAGCCTACCATTAGCCCAGTAATCCATCTTCTTGTTACTCCTACCAAAGTGAATGACTTCACACTTAGCTACATTGAACTCCATTTGCCACCTTTCTGCCCAGCTCTGCAACTTATCTATATCCCGCTGTAACCTGCCACATCCTTCTTCGCTGTCGATAACTCCACCGACTTTCGTGTCATCCACAAACTTGCTCACCCAGCCTTCAAGCCCCTCCTCTAGGTCATTTATGAAAATGACAAACAGCAATGGTCCCAAAACAGATCCTTGTGGAACACTGCTAGTAACTGCACTCCAAGATGAACCTATTCCATCAACTACTACCCTCTGTCTCCTTCCAGCCAGCCAATTCCTAATCCAAACCTCTAATGCACCCTCCATGCCATACCTCCGTAGTTTTTGCATTAGACTGCCATGGGGTACCTTATCGAACGCCTTGCTAAAATCCATATACACCACATCCACTGCTTTACCCTCGTCCACTTCCTTCGTCACCTTCTCAAAGAACTCAATAAGGTTTGTGAGGCACGACCTGCCCTTCACAAAACCATGCTGAATATCCTTGATCACATTATTCCTATCCAGATGTTCATAAATCCTATCCCTTACAACTCTCTCTAAGACTTTGCCCACAACAGAAGTGAGACTCACTGGCCTATAGTTACTCGGGCTATCCCTACTCCTCTTCTTGACCAAGGGGACCACATTCGCTATCCTCCAGTCTTCTGGCACTATTCCCGTAGACAATGACGACATAAAAATCAAGGCCAATGGCTCCGCTATCTCCTCCCTAGCTTCCCAGAAGATCCTAGGATAAATGCCATCCGGCCCAGGGGATTTATCTATTTTCATCCTTTCCAGTATTCCCCAGACCTCTTCCCTACATACCTCAAGGCCATCCATTCTAATCACTTGTGACTCAATATTCACATCAGCAACAGTGTCCTGTTCCTGAGTGAATACTGACGAAAAGTATTGATTTAGTGTCTCTCCAATCTCCTCCGCCTCCACGCACAACTTCCCACTACTATCCTTGACTGGACCGATACCTACCCTAGTCATCCTTTTATTCCTGACATACCTATAGAAAGCCTTTGGGTTTTCCCTAATCCTCCCAACTCAGGACGTTTCATGTCTCCCTTCTCGCTGCTCTTAGCTCTCTCTTTAGATCCTTCCTGGCTACCTTAAAACTCTCAATCGCCCCAACTGAACCTTCACGCCTCATCTTTAAATAGGCCGCCCTCTTCCCTTTCACAAGGGATTCCAATTCCTTATTAAACCACGGCTCCCTCACAAGACCCTTTACTCCCTGCCTGACTGGTACATACTTATCAAGGACACCCATTAGCTGTTCCTTGAACAATCTTCACATATCATTTGTGTTCTTCCCTTGATGCCTATTTTTCCAAACCACGCATCCGAAGTCATGCCTCACTGCATCATAATTTCCCTTCCCCCAGCTATAACTCTTGCCCTGCAGTGCACACTTTTCCCTCTCCATCACTAGAGTAAAAGTCACCGAGTTGTGGTCACTGTCCCCGAAGTGCTCACCTACCTCCAAGTCTAACACCTGGCCTGGTTCATTACCTAGAACCAAATCCAGTATAGTCTCACCTCTTGTTGGCCTGTCTACATATTGTGTCAGGAAACCCTCCTGCACACATTGGACAAACACCGACCCATCTAACGAACTCAAGCTAAAGCTTTCCCAGTCAATATCTGGGAAGTTAAAGTCCTCCATAACAATTCCCTGCTGCTTTCACTCTTCTCCTGAATCATCCTCGCAATACTTTCCTCTACTTCTCTCGGACTATTAGGAGGCCTGGAGAAACCTCCTAACAGGGTGACGTCAGCTTTTATATTCTAACCTCAGCCCAAACTACCTCAGATGGCAAGTCTTCCTCCATCGTCCTTTCCGCCGCTGTAATATTATCGTTGACAAGCAATGCCACCCACCCCCCTCTTTTACCCCCACCTCTGACCCTACTAAAACATTTAAACCCTGGAACCTGTAACAGCCATTCCTGTCCCTGTTCTACCCACGTCTCTGTAATGGCCACAACATCGAAGTCCCAGGTACCAACCCACGTTGCAAGTTCACCTACCTTATTTCTTATACTTCTGGCATTGAAGTATACACACTTCAAGCCGCCTTCCTGTTTACAGGCACTCTCCTTCGAGATCGATGTCATGTTCCTAACCTCCATACACTCAAGGTCCTGTACCCTAAAGCTACAGTCCAGGTTCCTATGTCCCTGCAGAGTTAGTTCAAACCCTCCCAAAGAGCACTAGCAAACCTCCCCCCAAGGATACTGGTGCCCCTCAGGTTGAGGTGTAGACCATCCTGTTTATAGAGGTCCCACCTTCCCCAGAAAGAACCCCAGTTGTCCAGCAACGGGAATCCCTCCCTCCTGCACCATCCCTGTAGCCACGCAATATACTTGCCATTTGTCATGGCTGTTGTGAAAGGGGTTAAATTGAGCTGTTTGTTCTGTGACTGTGATTAATGTCAGTCTTCATGGATCCTAACTGTGTCCCTGGAGGCTTTCCTATTGTATTAATAAGGGGATTTCTTCAACATGTTATCACAGAGTATCAGCGGCAGTGCCATTCTCAAGGTGATTGGAATCAGCAGCTACAGAAAAATGTACAGCAAGACAATTTTAGAACAATAGACTGGAATGTTCCAACAATGGATCAGAATCTGAGAACATTACACTGGGATGTTGCAACAATGGATCAGAATCTGAGAGTATTCAACTGGAATGTTCCAACAATGGATCAGAATCTGAATGTTTTATACTGGAATATTCCAACAATGGACAGGAGTTTATCTGCGGGTCTTAACTGGCTTTCTCTGGATTGGGCATGGATAGAGTTACGGATAGAAGCCGTACTGAGAATTATTCAAGCTGGGTATTATCCCATCCTCGCTATTATTGGTGTTCCTGGTAAGCCAATTTCTGTCCATTCTATAAACGATGGTGAAGGTTATTGCTATTTCGATTATTTATATATTAAAAATGCATAAACTGTTATCTTCAGTTTCAGTCACAAACTCCACTTCATGTACATCAATATCAGACTCCTCGCTCATAAACATCTAAGAAGGAACATGACTGTTCAGACCGTTGAGTCTACCTTTTTCTCTGAACTGTTTTATAACACTGTATTCTCTCTGTCATCAAACCTGCCTACACGTCCTTTTATAATATCCCCAGTCTCCAACTCTGCCTCAGTGCTGTTGCTGAATTAGCCATCATCTGCCTTCTTCATAACTTCATATTTTGCTGCGACAGTTCTTTTCTGACGACTCTTCCAGTTACAAATATTTTGATCACAAACTTTTCTTGTCTCTCCAGTTATTTCATAATAGGGACCTCATATCAGAGTAATAATGTCACTGACCGTGTCATTCAGATGCAATTCACAGGCACAAGTTATGACTTGAAATGCACTGTTTCAAATCCTACCACAGCTGATGTTAGAACTTAAATTTGAATGGCAACAATTGGATGAAACCTCATTTTACAAACAGCAACCATAAACAATCAGGATTTCTTTTATTATTTCACTGATAGCCTTTGGTAAAGAAACTGCGTGTGGCAAAAAAAAAAAATCAGCTCCATGCGGACTTAACAAATGGGCTCGCAGTCAACGACAATTAGTGATGGATGACAAATGCTGCCTTTGCCAGTGATGCTGACATTCTGTGAAAAAACACCATTAAAGGTGAAATAAACCAAGGAACTGTAAATGAAGGAGACCTGGAATAAAATTCTCCAGTGTCTGTAAACGTTGGAGAATCTCAGCAAGTATGGCAGTGTCTGTCAGGAGAAAAACAGATAAAGAGAGAGAGAGAGAGACAGACAGACAGACGGAGAAATGAAAAGCGAACAAAGGGACTGCTGATGATGAACCAGAAGGAAAATAAAATAGGAGCTTATTCTCAGACTTCCCCTTTTCCCATCTTCCTGAATATCATGTTAATTTTGATGTGTCCCTGTTTAAACTGAGTTATATTCCCTCTGCCCTTCTTCTCAAAGTGCGGTGATCTACGCCATCTGCAATACAAGTGCTGCCATTATAGTTGCTGAGATACAGAGAAAGGTAATGTTACATTGTCGTCTGCTTCTCTGGAGAGAGGAACTGTGAATGTGGGACTGTGGAGAGATGTAACAGCTTTTTCCGCTAAGAAGAGAAACATTTTCAGCACTAAATGGGTGCACCATGTGTGTGAGGATTTGACTTGCTCCTGTCATTACAGAGTAAAGAGGTTCTATAAACATTTTTTACGGGTTTGTGTTATCAGCTGCTACGTCTATTCAGAGAGACCCAAACATATGGTGACCCCCTAAACGTCATGGCATAGAAAGAGAACACAGGGGGGCAACACCATGAACATATTGTCTAGCTATCACCATAGTTAACAGCTAACTGAGAATGCAACATTTTAAAAAATGTTTTGTGATTCATGCATGAAAGAAGTGAAACTATCACGGTATTCTAACAGATGAAAGGCTTAACAGACAGTCAATTTTTCAATGTATCATTTCAGTTGCATCATTATGTACATTTTTGCTAAAAATCCTGTGTGTTAGGATTGAGCTCTCAACTTCCACTTGATGAAGGAGCGACGCTCTGAAAGCTGGTGTGCTTCCAATTAGAGCTGTTGGACTATAATTTGGTGTTGTGTGATTTCCAACTAAATATTTATAACAGGATGGAGAAGACAACCAGGGAAATAAATAGCTTTACATCAGCTGTGAGCAACACATTGTAACACTTTATAAGGAACGTGACAACGAGACGCTTCGCGAATAATGATATGATATGGTACAATCTGCCTAGATTCAGGAAAGGGAAATTATCTTTGATAAACCTGCTGGAGTTGGTGGAGATTGTCCGTTGTGACATCGACAACTGAGAATCAATGGGAGTAGAGTATTTGAATTTTCACAAAAAGTTTGGCATGGTTGAATGCTGGTGAGTGGGGAATGTTAGAGTCCATGGGTAGGTCGGGGTGGAATACACCAAATGGATCAAAATTGGATAATGGGCAAAATGAAGAGAGTAGTGTTTTTCTCTGGGTGGAAGTCTTGTGTTGTATCAGAAGGATCAGTGCTTGGGAAATAACTGTTCGCTTCGTATAAAATGATTCAGATGGGTACAACAAATATTATGATTCTCATTTATATTTATTAAATGGTGAGAGGTTGGGAAGTTCTGTTGTTGAAAAGGACCTGAATGTCCTTGGTTATAAATCAACAACAGAATTCATATGGGACAGGAAGTAAATGATATGTGGCTTTTCATACAAAATGATTGAAGTACCAGAGTTAGTATATCTTTCCTAATGGTGTATTTTGTTGAGAGAGTATTTTATTTCATTGTGTACACATTTGGTCAGCTTTATCAATAATGATCTCTTTGGCACCAAGGCAATGCAAAGGAGTTTCAACGGACTAAACCCTGGCACGATGGCACCATGTGGAGAGAGGGCATAACTCTGTGTTTAATCTGTAGCCTTGTGAGAGAATAAAAAGTTGAACTTTAATGGCTATGGACGAAGACTCATTACATCCCAAACAGCTGAATAAGGTGAAAATGCCGTATTTTTAACTGGATGATTGACTCCCGATAGTTTACATGCCTGTGCAGAACCCTCATGTCCATTGACAGAGAGGTACAGGCTCTGAATGAACCCTGACATTTTAATGCACAGTTACTGTGTTACACTGAATTGAATGTCACTTTGGACACAATCCTGTCAGCAGTCACAATACCATCAATATGAAAGAGTTAACAATTCTGCACCACCTTCTGACCTCCATGGAGACCATGGGTCAACTATCTTGGAGATGCAAGACACCTTGGTAAATGAGTATAAAAAGTTGGCTTCATTCCTACTGCCAGAAAACCATGTTACACATATGTACTACGAGTAATTAAGGCACGAGGAACAAGGTGGTGCAGTCTATCTGTTTAGTCCCTGCTCCATTTGTTTGTGAAGTTGGAGCATCTCTGACACCTTCCTGTTCCTGGGTTAGTCACTTGAGAAGCTGAATTATCGCTTTCTGCTCCTCAGTAAGTTAATCCAGGTGTAAAACACTCTCTTTCTGATCCTATGTAAGTGAGGGAGTGAGAAGATTCCTTCTCTTACTGTGTACTTGGCAGGAGGGACTGAATGAGATATCACACATCTTGTCCAATAGTTTGATGGGTTGAATGACTTCTACACATTCTTGTGAACCCAGATTGAGGTGCCGAATGAGCTGTACCTTTAACTGTGGAAATGTACAATGTCCAGCAATGCTGTTACATGAATGTTATCGAGACTTTAAAAGCACGAAATTGAATGATGTCCAGGTCTTGTTGCACATGGGCACAGCTTCAATAGCTGAGGAGGGTCATCTTGTTCTGAAAACTACGTAAACGTCAGTGAATATCCCCATTTCTGCTCAGTTTGAATTCAATGGGCTGAATGGCCTTCTTCCACGCTGTAAGGATTCTATGATGACAAATTGGGGATGCCTGGGCTGAGGGAGCTACCCTGAGAATCTCTTGCAGTGATGCCCCACGGCTGAGATAATTGATGTCCACTGATGATAAACATCTTCCCTTGTGATGTGAATGATTCCAAACAGTATAGAGACCGTAATCAATTCTTATTAAGTGCGATTTTCCTCAGACTCCTTGATGTCAACCACAGTCTAATACTGCCTTGAGTTCAGGGCCAGTCGCTCTGTCTAATCCCTCGTGTTTCCTCTTTTGTTCATATCAATATGTCATGGTGTAGAAGCAGAGAATGTTTTCTTCATACAGAGGATAGTGAATGTCAGGAATTCTCTTGCACAGAGAGTTAGGGGATTTAGATCTCTGTAATCGAGCAGTGGAGCCCCGCATGGATCAGTTCTGGGAGCTCTTCTCTTTGTGATTTTTATAACTGACTTGGATGAGGAAATGGGAGGGTGGGTTAGTAAGTTTTCCAATGACACAAAGGTTTGTAAAGTGGTACATGTGTGTTTGCAGGGCTTTTGTAACAGGAAATTAAGATAATGCTGAGTTGGGCTAAGAAGTGGCCGATGGAATTCAAGCTGGAAAAGCGTGAAGTAATTCCCTTTGAAATCTCAAGTTTGTAGAATATAGGGTTATAGGCAGGGTTCCTGGCAGTATGGAAGAATAGAGGGATTTTGGCGTCCATGTCCATAGATACCTCAAAGGTGCTACCTAAATTGATAGGGTTGTTAAGGAGGCGAATGGTGTGTTAGCTTTCATTAGAAGGGAGATTGAGTTTAAGAGCTGTGTGGTTATGCTGCAGCTCTGTAGAGACCTGGTTAGACCTCACCTGGTATATTTTGTTCACTTCTGGTCACCCCATTATTGGAATGATGAGGAAGCTTTAGAAAGGGTGCAGAGTAAATTTACCAGAATGCTGCCTGGACTGGAGGGCAGGTCTTATGAAGAAAGTTTGAGGGAGCTAGGGGTTTTCTCATTTACATTAAGAAGAATGAGAGGTGACTTGATAGAGGTGTAAAAGGTGATGAGAGGCAAAGCGAGAGTGAATAGCCAGAGACTTTTCACCAGGGCAGAAATGTCTATCACCATCGGCCATAATATTAAGGTAATTAAAGGAAGGTTTCGGGGAGATGTCAGTGATAGGTTTTTTTCACACAGAGAGTGGTGGGTGTAGAGTCAATTACGTGTGGGAAACTTGGGAGATTCTTGGATAGTCACATGGAAGAAAGTGCACGGAAGAATGTAGGTGAGTATGATCTTAACGTTGGATAAATGGGTGGTATAACATCAAGGGTCGAGGTTCTCTACTATGCTGTACTGTTCAATGTTTTGTGTTCGTTGGATGTATTTTGACCTGTCAGAGAGTTGAGAGATATGAAGATTTGGACTTTAAAGAGGATTTGAGACTAAGAACAGATCAGTCACGATCTTAGTGAAGGGCAAGGCAGGCTTGGGGGGGTGGGGGTGAACAACATGCTCTTGTTTCTGATGTTCTCACATTCTGTTATTGGAAAGTTAGCGGGTGTTATTTTTCTGGAAGGTCTGTTTGAATGCTGTGGCCTGGGATACCAGAGAATTTTGTGAGCTATCTCTGGTTGAGGTATGGGGGCTGTATTCACAATGAACCTGGGTTTACAACATGACCAATAAATGACACACAAGTTGCAGAGAGGGGCAGCTCTGTAAGGAGAGATGAGGGTTTTCTTCCATAATCATTCTGAGACTTCCAATTACATTTCCCAAATCTCCCCAAACTGTATGTGACAGCATTAAGGGACTGAATGGTAGCCTCTGTTTCTGGCACCAGTTTACAGCAGAAAGTGGTCTCCAACTGCTCCTGTCTAGCAAGTTTTAGTGGCTGAATGGAATACAGAAACATGGGACTGAGGAGCAGGAGTGGGTCATGTGATACTTCGAGCTTTTTCCACCAGGCACTAAGATTGTGGATGATCAGGTTGTGTTGTCAGCCCCACTTTAATGTCTGTATTCCATTATCCGTGACTCACTTCTGTCAAATATTGAACTAACTCAGCTTTGAATTATTGTAATCAGAGAGGCTCCTCAAACTTCTGGGGAAGAGAATTTTCACTTGAAAGACCCATTTCAGAGTGTTTCCTCGTCCTTCTTATTCAATTCGAGAGTCATACAGCGTGGGAACAGATCCTTTATTCCAGCTCGTCCGTGCTGACCAGATATCACAACCTGACCTAGTCCCACTTACCAGCATTTAGCTCATCTCGTTCTGAACCATTCCTATTCATGTTCCTGTACAGATATATTTAAACATAAAACTTCCATTACTTTGTCTGACAGCACTTTCTGTACATGCACTACCCTCTGCATGAAAAATCTTACCCCTAAGGTCCCTTTTAAATCTTTACCCGTCACCTTCAACTTATGACTCTACTTGTGGATTCCCCGACCCTGGGGAAAAGACCTTGGCCATTCAGGCTATCCATACCCCTTATGATTTTATAAACCACTTTCATGTCACCCCTCAGCATCCGACAGTCCAGGGGAAAACAACTTCAACCTGTTAACCCTCTCCCTGTAGATGAATCCTTCAGGTTCCAGAAAGCCATTATCAATCTTTTCTGCACCCTTCCAAGCTTAACAACATCAATACTTTAGCAGAACCAACCAAATTGTACACAGGATTCTTAATGTGGCCTCACAAGCGTCCCTGTGCAAGCGCAACATGCTACCCCAACATCTATACTCAATATTCTGACCGATTCAGACAAGAATGCCAACTGCATTGTTCACCACCCTGTCTACCTGCAACTACACTTTCAAGGAACTATGAACCGGCATCAGTTGATCACTTTGTTCAGCAACATTCTCCAGGGTATGACCCTCCTTTAACTTACCGAAATGCAAAACCTTACAAATATCTAAATTAAACTTTCTCTACCAGTCATTGGCTCTTCGATGGTCAACGGTGCCGTTGTACTCTGAGATAATCTACTTCACTGTATCTTCTACTGCACCATGATTTTGATGTTATCTGCAAACTTACTAACCATGCCTCCGGTATTCCCATCCAAGTTATTTATATCCATGATGAAAAGCGGTGTTTTCAGTACTGATTTTTTCAGCATACCGCTGGCGACAGGCCTCCAGTCTGGAAAATAATCAGTTGCCTTCAGGACAATTTTGTCTACAACTGGTTAGCTTTCCCTGGATTCCTTGTGATCTAACCTTAGTAACCTGTCTCCGAAGGGGAACCTTATTAAACACCTTGCTGAAGTCTATGTAAACAGTATATACAACGGTGCCTTCTTCAGTCTTCTTCGTCAAAATACTCAAACACATCAATGAGACATGATTTCCATCATACAAAGCCATGTTGACTATCCATAATCAGTCCTTGTCTTTGTAAATGGATGGAAGTCCTATTCCTCAGAATCCCCTCCACCAAACTCCTCTACACTGACGTTAGGCTCACTGCGTCTATAATTTCTTATATTTTTGGAACGTGGTTCCCTTTTCTCGCGCCACTCCTCCACAAAAAAAATATAACTAGTATGGTGATGTGGCCAAGGATATAGTTCTCAGAGTGTGTCAGGGTCAGTGTTAGGAACAAGTCAGATGGATTTCTTTAATCTGCTAAAACAAGACGTTTATGGCAAAAGCAAAATTTCTCAAACTATGATGGAAACAAGAATGACGAGAGGATTTGCAAATATGTACATTGATATTTCACTTTGAGAACTATTGTGGAACACACACACACACACACACACACACACACACACACACACACACACACACACACACACACACACACACACACACACACACACACACACACACACACACACACACACACACACAACAAACCGAAAAGCAAAATATCTGCAAAGTTAACTTGAAAGAACATTTTCCAAATATTATTCGAACTCATGATCAAAGGAAAAACGAGAGTTTGATACAAATGCTGTTCTATTTATACAGTAATCAAGTCCTACAGCATGGACAGAGGCCCTATGACCCAAACGCGTCCATGGTGACCCAAATGTCCATCCACAGTAACCCCATTTCCCAGCACTTGGCCAATAGACTTCTCTTCCTTTCCTGCCCATGTACTTGTCCAAACGATATTTAAATATTGTTAAGATGAATGCTTCAACCACTTCCGCTGACAGCACATTCCCTCTGCGTACCACTCATTGTGTAAAACAGTTTCCATCAGTTTCCCCTCTCACCTTAAAGTGATGTCCTCTCGGCCTCAATTCCATAACTCTGGTAAAATAGGCTGAGTCCATTCACCATAGCCATGCCTGTCATAACCTTGTGCACTTCTATTGGATCCCTCTCAGTCTCCTACACTCTAAAGAAGAAAGTTCTCCCTTGTCCTACCTCTCCCTATAAGTCACAATGTTGAGTCCTGGCAACATCTTTGTAAATTCCATCTGCACGCATTCCAATTTAAAAATATCCTTCTTACCGCAATGTGACCAACACTGAACACAACACTATAACTGCAGCCGCACCAACATCCTGTATAACTGCAACATTTAATCCCAATTTTCTGCTCCATGTCCTGACCAATGAATGCCAGTGTGCCAAAAGCCTTCTTCACTGCCACGTCCACCTGTGACTCCAATTTCAGAGAATGGTGTACCTGAACTTCATGGTCCCTCTGCTCAGCTGCACTCCTTAAGGCCCTACCATTTACCATGAAACTTCTACCTTGATCTTACTTTGCAAAAATATTCCCCGACCCACTTCTCCAGTTGACCAAGGTCGTGCTGCAATTTCTGATATACTTCCTCACTGTTCACGATACCACCGATTTTAGTGTCATCCTCAAATTTCCTAATCAGGCCTTGTCCATATGATTGACATAGATAATAAACAGAAATGGATCCAGCACTGACCCCAGAGCAACGTCATGTGTCTCAGGAGGTCCTATTCCTCAGAATTCCCTCCAACAAACTCCTCTACACTGACGTTAGGCTCACTGAGTCCAAGAGCATCTTTCCACTATTACGCTCTGCTTAAGACCATCAAGCCAATTGTGTATCCAATTTGCCAGCTCCCGCTGTATTCTTTGCGATTGTAACCTTCCAGAACAGCCTATCAGTGGTAACCATGTCAAAGCCTTACTGAAAACCATACAGGCTATGTCTACCGCCCTGCCCACATCAACGTTACTGGTCACTTCATCAATGAACTCAAACAAATTTGTGAGGCGTGATCTCCCACTCACCAAGCCATGCAATCTGTTCAGTCTAAAAACAACAATTAATAATAATTATTAAAATGAATAATAACAATCAATAATAAATAATAATAATATGACATTTTAAGTGGAGAATAAACTATCCATGGTATGTTTATTGGATCTTGCATCATGGGTGAGGGGCAGAATAGATTTTGTACCTGTGTCTTTGAACTGTGTTGACAACAAGCAAGTGTGGCATGGTGGCTCACTGCTGCCTCGTTGTCCCATGGATGTGGGCTTGATTCCAGCTTCTGGTGACTCTCTGTGTGGAGTTTGCACATTCTCCCTGTGTTTGTGTGGGTTTCCTCCGGGTGCTCAATTTTCCGCCCACAATCTAAAGATGTACAGGTGAAGTGAATTGGCCATGCTAAGTTACCCACAGTGTTATGTGCATTCGTCAGGGGTAAATATAGTGTAGTGGAATGGGACTGGATGAGTTACTTTTTGGAGGGTCGGTGTGGCCTTGTTGGGCCAAATGGCCTGTTTCCATACTGTAGAGAATCTGATAAATGCAATTTCTAATCAAACGCTGTCTTTCCAAATCCATGTGTATCTTAGCCCTCAAACTCTTCTTAAGTAACCTACGGACCACAGATGTTAGAGTTCCTGGCCTATAGTTCCCAGAGTTTTCTTTTCTTCCCTTCCTGAATTATGACACAACATTTGCTACCCTCCAATATTCTGGACCCTAACCTGTAGCTAACGATGATGCAAAAATATTAACAGGTCCCTGCAATTTCTTCTGTAGCCTCTTGCAGTGTTCTTGGATACATCTGCTTAGGATCAGGAGATTTATACAATTTAGAACTTGAACATGTGGACCAGTTTTCTCCTTCTCCATAACTATTTAAAAATGAATACAACAATGGTCATTGGTCCCAGAGTGTTCCCCCACTGTCACCTGTCCTGCCTTAGTTCTTACAGAGGTCAAGTTTCGTCCCTTCCCGAGTTGCACCCTATACATACTGCTTGAGGAAACTTTTCTGAGCACACTTAATAGATACAGCCCATCTATTCCTTAATTCTATGTCATTCAAAATCTATGATAGTTAAATTAAAATCTCCTACTATGGCAATCCTATTGACCCTGCAAGGCTCCCCAATCTCTTTACATATTTTTATTCCTCAAACTCCCCGTTTACGATTTGGGAGCCTCTAGAACAACCCAAATACTGTCACCATTCCCTTCTTATTTCTTAGCTCTACCCACAAATCCTCACAGGATGATCCATCAATTATTTTATCTCTGAGCACTGCGCTGATACTCGCCTTAATGAAAAATGAAACTCCCCGTCCCTCCTTCAACCGTCTCTATCCCGCATAAAGCACCTGTACCCTGGTACATTAAGCTGCCAGTCCTGTCCCTCCCTTAGCCATGTTTCTGTAATGGCTATAATATCCAAGTCCCACATACCTATTCACGTCCTGAGTTCATCGGTCTTACATGTCAGCCATCGTGCATTGAAACAGTTGCAATTTAATTCAACAGACATTCCTTGCTCTCCGTCGTGTTCAGCCTAACCTGTCTCTTCAATTTTCTGTTTCTGATTACTGTATCTCTTTCCAGCCTCACAGTTGCCTACCTGCTGTTGAGGATCCCACCCCTCCCCAACCCCAGCCAAACTCATTGAAACCCTCCTTGCAGCACGAGCCAACCTGCCTGCCAGGATATTGGTCCCCTTCCAGTTCAGGTACAACCCGTCCTTCCCGAACAGATCACTTCTGCCCCACAAAAGATCCTAGTGATCCAAAAATCTAAATCTCTCCACCTGCACCAATTCTTTAACCACCCATTCATCTGCCATATCCTCCTGTTCTTACCCTCACTGGCACGGAGCACTGGAAGTAAACCGGATATTACCGCTGTCGTGGTCCTGTCTTTTACCCTTTTTCTTAGCTCTCTATAATCACTCTGGACCTCATCACTATTTCTACCTGTGTCATTTGTACTAATGTGCACAATGACTTCTGGATGCTCCCCAACCCCGGTGAGAACGTTCTACAGCCGCTCTGCGACATCCTGGACCCTGGCACGTGGGAGGCTAAACACCATCCCGGATTCCAATTTGCAGCCACAGCATCTCTCTTCTGTCACCCTCACTATCAAATCTTAATAATTACTTCTGAATTTATTCTGCTCGCACAACATTCTGACAATGGGATTTCATCATGAAACAGATCGATTTGGCTGAATTGCTTTGCTTCAGGTGGTTGGGAGATTCCAATGAATCATCATCAGGAATTCCTCATGAGTTGGAAAGGGGACTTTTTTCACTCCCAAACGTTGCTGTGATGAGCGACAGGGAACAGAAAGGGAGCAATAGACTGTTCCTTCACAGATGGGCTACATTTCTTCCACCTCGAAGTTAAATCAACAATGTTATCAGACACCAAACTATACCATGTGAGCTCTCCTTAAACATTGTCCGAACTATAAGTCACCATCACATTCTAGACTCCAGGTCAGTGCATTATTGCTGTTGTCGTACACAGAATAAATTCATTAACAATCAATGGCCCTACTTGTTTTGAAGATCTGTTAATATTTGCCCGCATAGTGTAAAAATAAGCGTTTCATGTCTTCACAATATCTGTGTTAAGATGAATATGTTTTATTCTTAAACAAATTCAGAAATTACTGGAAAAGCTCAGCCTATCTTGCAGCATGTATGAAGAGAAATCAGAGTTCAATTTTTCAGTCCAATGACCTTTCCTTTCAAACTGAATTATTCTGAAATTATTTCCCCAGTTTTATTCTCCCACACAAGAAGAAATATCCATCCAGTATTCACCAACTGTACTCTTCTCAAGATCTTATATGGTCAATACAAACAACCCTCATTCTCAGGCTGAACTGTTAATTCTACATAAGGTAATGCCTTCATCCCAAGAATGAGTAAAGAGAAAAAAAAAACTTGGAAACGTTTCGAAAGCAATTTTGTTTTTTTTTTCAGATTAGGCAATTATAACTACACATAATACTTCAGATGTAATCTCAGCAATGACCTGTACTGATGCAGAAAAACATCGCTAAGATCAAACCCAACACCCATTACACGAAACAGAATCATTCCATTTATATTCCAAATCATTTGCTGCTTCTTCAGAGTAATTTGATGTGAGTCATGTGCCAGAACACACAAATCCCTTGGTACCACTGAGGTCTGCATTGTCCTTGCATTTAAATCATTTTCTGCTGTTTTGTCTTTTCCTCAAAACAGAAAATTCCCATGCTCACAACTGTCCTCTGTCTGTATGCCATTGCCGAATGCTCTGACCTCCGCCAGTCTGTGTCCCATTGCAGACGTTCTACCCTCCCCGGGCTGTATCCCATTGCAGACTCTCTGCCCTCCCTCTGTCAGAATCCCGTCGCAGACGCTCTGCCCTCCCCCTCTGTATCCCAAATCAAACGCTCTCCTCACCCCATCTGTATCCCATTGCAGCCGTCCTACCCTCCCCTGTCTGCAATCCATTGCAGACTCTATGCCCTCGCCCTGTCTGTATTCCACTTCAGACGTCCTCCCCTCCCCTTTCTATATCCCATTGCAGATGCTCTGCCCTTCCCCTGTCTCTATCCCATTGCAGACGCTCTGCCCTCCCACATCTCTATCCCATTGCAGATTATCTGCCCTCCCCCGTCTCTATCCCATTGCAGACGCTCTGCCCTCCCCCTGTCTGTGTGCCATTGCAGACGTTCTGCCTCCATTTGACATCTTATTGAATGACTATCCTGGTGCATGAACACACAGAGCTCCATCCCTTTCATCTGGTTCATTAGAATAGATTGTAATTTGTTGATGACATCACACAGATCCCTGAAGAATTCCACTAGTTACAGCTTTCCAAATACGAAATGAGTAATGATCTCTATTCTGTATTTCGTGATGCTACCTCAGGTACCCCTTGACCACTCACCCATTCCATGCCCTTCATCATTTGTAATCTTCTAGAAAGTTCAAATGTGACTCCAATCAACACGAATGGCTGTGCTTTCAGTCATCCTGCGACTCAATTCTCAAATTCAGTAGTCGCACCTCGTCCTTCTTCATCAAGGCACGATTCCAAACAGAGTTTGATCATCCGGTTCAGACATATTAGAAAAACTGCGCTGTGGGCTTTGAAACTGGAGTTTTGAGCCCAGTGATAGGGACACTACCATCATTCAGGATTAGCCGCTGAAGCTGCAACATGATGCTCCTGTGTGTTTGTTCATCAGCCTGTCGTAACATGCTGTGACACTACTCCACAGAACACGAATATGCACCACCGTCTTCAGAGATAGGGGCACTACCAGACAGTCATGGACTGCAATCGAATCCAGACTTCTGCCTCAGATACGTGGACACCATCCATTCAACAAGGCCTAAACCATGCTCAGATTTTGGGTCATATTTTAAGTATGGATGTATTAAATTCTGGTTAACATTACTAAAGTATACAGGGGACATTTCTCATTGAAAAAAGTACAAGTTATTCGCCTTAACTTTAGGAAGTTGAGTACATTTGTTGTGCCATTGAGATACACTATGACGATCTTTAATTATTTGGCTATCCTTTCTGGTTGAAATGGCAATTTCAGTAGTCTGCTTTTATAGTGGAAGAATTCCTGCAACACACTGTGCACTATGAAGGATCTCGAGTAGATACCAATACTGAACACCAGAGATGAGGAAGGAGCACAATTCTGGTCCCAAAACACCGGTCACTATTTCAAATCTCTAACATGTGGCTTCCCTGTTCCGAAAATCATTCATTGATACAAGGCAGCTGTTTCCTTTCCAGATTTTGCTTACCCTCTGCATGCGCAAGGCAAACCAAGCTCTGAGTCTTTGGGAGATTCAAAGCTGGTGTCTGTAGGCCTCCTGGAGAGGGGATTGTCAATTTTATCAGAAGGGGAAGTATGAGGGGCAGTAATCTCATTCACTGGGCTGAGGTGTGGCAGATGGGGTTTAACATGGATACATGTGAGGTACTGCATTTTGGTAAAACAAACAAGGGGAGGGCTTACTCAATTAATGCTGGGCTTTGGTAGTTATGTAGAAAAGAGGGACCCAGGGGCGCAGGCATAATTCTTTAAGTTTGTGGTGCAGGGTGTTTAAGGTTACTTCATTGCTCAGACCTTTGAGGTTAGAAGTTGGGAAGTCATGCTGAGATTGTGCAGGCCATTGATAAAGCCTCTTCTGAAGTACTGTGTGCAGTTATGTTCTCGGAAGGAGATTATTAAGCTGTCGAGTGTTCAGAATGGATTTAACAGAATGTTACCAGTAACACCTCATTTCCTGCCTCGGAAGCCAACAAACACATGGCAAGAACATTTACAAATCTCCATTGGCCAACCCAGAGCCCAGATCCAACCCCCGGACTCACATCTGCCCTCTCGAGGAGGCCTAATGTTCACCTTCCTTCCCACCATCTGCTCCTCACTCCCCAACGAACTATGACTATCACCTCCTACCTTCGCTCACCTATCACGTATCTTTTCCCCAGCCTCACCCCATCACCCAGTTTCACTTACCCCTTCTCCCTCCCCAGTCCTGAAGAAAGGTCCTGCCTGATACGTCGACTCTCTTGCTCCTCGGATGGTGCCTGGCTTACTGTGCCTTTTCCATGGCCATGCTTTACCTACACTGTATTATCCAATATCTGCAGTCCCCATTATCTCTTAGGTACAATTCTCTGTTAAAATAACCATGTCGTTGTCTGTTATAACTGCACGTAATCTTAGGGATATTTTCTTCTCAGATCATGGACGATAAAAGTTCTCTCAATGCCTTCCTGATATTGCGGTGCCTGATCAGTGGATACAGAATGTATGTTTCAATTTATAAACAGAGAAGCATGCTTATGTTCTGATAAACCTCTGGCATTGCTCCCATATCCAAGGCAGATTGAATGCTTACACATGATTTTTCTACCAGACCCAACATTTGTTCCCTCAGTCACCCCCACGTATACTATCCAGAATGTGTAAATTTTAATATAATTTTGAAATTTAATAAAACGTATTGAATTGAAATGGGTTAAGGGGAGTAATTAGTTCAGCGACTCGGATTGATGTCAGTCTCCGTGCATCCTAATAGCGTCACTGGAGGGCTTTCCTCCTCTATTAATTAGGGACTCGGTTCAATGTGTTATTCTATAGTATCAGCGGGAGCATCAGCGACAGCATTAACGGGCAACAGCAGACGCAGAGAGAGGTGGAAGAGAGATCAGAATCTGAGAACATTAAACATGAATGTTCTAACAATGGATCAGAATCTGAGAACATTTGGCTGGAATATTCCAACAATGGACAGGAGTTTATCCGGGGGTCTTTATTGGCTTGGTCAACCTTGGATCTCATTAGCATTTTGGCTCTATGATGTATTGATGGTTATTAAAGCTGGTTACTATCCCATCCTTGCTATAGTTGGTTTTCCTGCTAAGTCATTCTATCTGGTCATTAAGGCGGGTTGGACTGAATTGCTGCTCATATTATTTATTATTTAGAAAGGTAGATGTCAACATTTTCAACTCCAATGAAATATTCAATTACTCACAAATTATATCGAGCAAATTATTCACGACAAATTACTCACCAATATGTGAGGAGAACCAGACTGTTCTCAAACTCTAAAATCCTTCTAGGCCTACCCAGATTTACATTTCTATATCCTCCCCACTCACGAATCTTGTCCAATCCCACCATCATGATATCCCCGTCTCCTTCTCAACCTCAGTGCATCTTCTAAATAAACTACCAATTGTGTCTTTGTTAAATCTGGATACAATTTATCAAGTCCCTTCTAAACACATGTCACTTACAGAATAATTGCTGTTGAGTATGTTGAATTTGTTCACTTTCAGGCGGGCAGACACTGCATGCTGCTTAAGTCATTGACACATAATCTAGAGACACAGAATAATAATCTGTTGATATCTCATGAATGAAATTGATGTAATTGAACTGAAGGTTTCATCATTAGTGAGAAAAGGCCCATCTGCTTACTTCATGTCCTTCAGAGAGGTCAATGGGTTATCCTTCCCCAGTCAGGTCTGGGCAAACCCACAGCAATGTGTTTTACTCTTTATTGTCCTGTGGAACAGCTGAACCAGCCACTCAGTTCAAGATCTGTATAACACGCTGGCCTGATCAGAGCTGCACACATCCCGTGAGAGAAGAAAAAAAGTAAAGTTAGATCCCTTCCTCTGCCTGTTTTCCTTATTCCTACCCTTCATTTCCATTCAGGTAGGTGACCATTCCCTATTTCAAGTGCAGTCTTTCTGACTGAGTCTCTCCCCATTAGTGATGTTCATCTCCACGGGCACCTCTTTTGCTGGCTTTACTGATGCTGACATGCAGATGTTAGGAACTTTTAAATTCCACATCAGTGGCAGTGCATAGAGAATGAATGGGCTTTTATGTCATAATAAAGATACGGAGACCAGTAAGTGAGGGAAAAGAACTATTGTGATCATCACTGAGAGTGTGGCTGAGGCAGTATTTGGGGTATTATGGACAGATTTTTTTTCTCCTTTAAAAGGAATTATCTCATTGCAATACAGGCTGTGTAAAGGAATTTCACGAAACTAACCCTGGGCAGATGGTAAAAGAGGAGTGAGTTAAGGATAATCTATAGCACTGTCAGAGAATCAGAGATCATTGCATTAAAACTTGATGATGATGGACAATCACTTCTACACAGACACTAAGAATGTGATAAATTCCATGGCTTGTATTTTCATTTTTACTCGTGATGCATGATTCTGTGTATTTAAGTGCCTCTCAGGATAAAATCTTCAGTCAAATCCTGTCTTGATATCAGGGTCAATCCCTCTTACCTGAGCAGGTCAATTAAACACTTTTGTTAATGTTAATACGTGGTGGTGTCTGTGTGGGGAGTGTTTTCTTCTCATAGAGGATAGCGAATGTCAGGAATTCTCAGGTCAAGAAAGTTAGGGGAGCGTGATCACTCCAAGTATTTAAAGAGGAGGTAGATGGATTTTTGACCTGCAGAGAGCCGAGGGGCATGAAGAATTGTGCATTAAAGAATAGTTAATGCCAACAGTTGATCAGCCATGATAGCATACAATGGCGTGAGCATCCAAATTACTTATTCCTGTTTCTTATGTTCTCATATTCTGTGTTTTGGAAGTGAATGGTTGTAATTTTCTTGAAAGTGTTGTTATTGAATGTTGAGGACAGTGAGAGAAAAGTTAATTGTGAGCCATCTTTGGGTGAGATATGAGCTCGATATTCACAGTGCATCTGGGTCTACAACATGACCAACAAATGAAACACCACTTGCAGCGAGGAGACACTCTTTAAAGAGGTGGGAGACCACATTCATATCCAGCTTGGATTTCCCTCACATTTTCCAACCCACAGTAAACCACATAGTGTTGAGGGACTGAATGATATCCTGTAATACTGCGGACCAGGTATTTGGAGCAAGTGGTCTTTATCTGCTCCTATACAAGTGGTTTTAAGGACTGAATGGAACATAGGAACAGAAAACTGAGGAGCAGGAGTGTGTCATTGTGGGCGGCACAGTGGCACAGCGCCTGAGACCCGGGTTCAATTCCCGACTAAGGCGACTGACTGTGTGGAGTTTGTACGTTCTCCCCGTGTCTACGTGGGTTTCCTCCGGGTGCTCCGGTTTCCTCCCACAGTCCAAAGATATGCGGGTCAGGTAAATTGGGCATGCTAAATTGCCCGTAGTGTTAGGTAAGGGGTAAATGTAGGGGTATGGGTGGGTTGCGCTTCGGCGGGTCGGTGTGGACTTGTTGGGCCGAAGGGCCTGTTTCCACACTGTAAGTAATCTAATCTAAACTTTGCCATTGCTCGACCAGACAATAAGATCATGGCTGATCTGATTGTGGTCTGCGCAGCACTTTTCTGTCTGTCCACAATTTTCCTCCATTCACATGTCTGACAAATGTAGCAAAACACAACTTTGAATAAATGAAAGCATCTAGGCACAATACTAGGAAACTGCAATAAGCCAAAGGACACAGGCAGCACAATTCTGGAAGGCAACAGACATTTATCTATCAGTCACTTTCCCATTCAATTAATGCTGCTGCAGTTTATCATTTTAGATTTGTTCATGGAATGTGGGTGTTGTTGATAGGCCGACATTTATGGACCATGTCTAATTATGCTGGAAGTGGTGGTGTTGACCTGCCATCTTGGGATGAAATTGCTGGGGAAGAGAATTCCCATTTGAACAGCGTGTGTGAATTTCTCATTTCTGCTCCGATCAATGTTGGAGGGTCACTGTTTCCTTTACTAGCCCCACTTCTCCACTGGTTACAGCAGATTTCAAGTGTAATCTGGGTCATTTTCCCGAAAAATGGGAGACACAGACTCACAGACGCACAGACGCACACACAAATGCACATGTCTTATGATGAAAAGTAATGAGGAAAGGTTTCCAGAGTTGCATAGCAGTTGAACTCATATCAAATAGAAAAGTGATAATATGTCCCAACGGCTATTCTGTCTGAGGTATTATTCTACTCAAACAAACTGCAGATATAGGACTTCTTCCTGGAACAGCTGAATTTGGCAGAATTTCCTTTCCTTCAAGCAGTGGAGCGATTCCCATGAGTCCTCGCCAGGAATCCTCCATGTTTGGTAAAGATAACTCAGGGATTTTTTACTCTCGCACTTTGCTGTCAAGAGGGTCAAAATGATAGAGAGGAAGCAATCGGCTGTGGCCTATGACCATAAGATCTTCGGACATAGGAACATAAACGAGGCCATTCAGCCCATCGAGTCTGATCCACCATTCAATTCTGGCTGACAAGTTTCTCAACCACATTCTCCTGTTTTCTCCCGTAACCCTTGATCCCTTTGATACTCAAGAACCTATCTATATCTGACTTAAACATACTCAATAACCTAACCTCCACTGCCTTCTACGAAAATGAATTCCATTGATTCTCCACTCTCTGGCTGAAGACGTTTCTCCTTATCTCCATTCTAAAAGTGTTTTATCCCTTTACTGTAAGGCTGTGTTCTTGGGTCTTAGAGTCTCCTACCAATGGAAGTAATCTCAACGTCCACACTGTCCAGGCCATTCAGTATCCTATATGTTTCAATTAGATCCCCCCACATCCCTCTGAACTCCATCAAGTACAGATCCAGAGTCCTCAAACGTTCTCATATGTTAAGTTTGTCATTCTGGGACTATTCTCATGAACGTCCTCTGAACCCATTCCAAGACCAGCACATCCTTCCAGAGATATGGGGCACAAAACAGCGCACAATACTCCAAATATGGTCTGACAAGCGCCTTATAGAGCCTCAGAAGTACGTCCCTGCTTTTACATTCAAATCCTTTCCAAATAAATGCCAACATTGCATTTACCTTCTTAACTACTGACTCAACCTGCAAGTTTACTTTGAAAGAATCTTGGAGTAGAACTCCCAAGTCCCTTTGCACTCCAGACATCTGAATTTTCTCCCCATTTAGAAAGTAGTCCATGTTTGTATTCTTCCTACCAAAGTACATATACCCACAATTTCACACTTTGTATTGCATTTGCCACTTCTTTGCCCATTATTCTAACCTGTCCGTATCCTTCTTGAGCTGGCCTGTCCCTACACCTATCATTGTATCATCTTCAAATGTAGCCAGAATGTCTTCAGTTCGTTCATCTGGATCGTTAATGTATAAAGTGAAAACTTGTGGTCCCAA
The DNA here is from genome assembly GCF_020745735.1 of Hemiscyllium ocellatum. NCBI lineage: Eukaryota > Metazoa > Chordata > Chondrichthyes > Orectolobiformes > Hemiscylliidae > Hemiscyllium > Hemiscyllium ocellatum. The sequence goes on along the minus strand of NW_026867720.1, from coordinate 141,420 downwards.
CACTGAGCCTTATGGAACACCACTTGTCACCGACTGTCAACCTGAGAAGGACACTTTTATCGAACTCTTTGCTTCCTGCCAGTCTATCCGTACTAGCACCTTGCCTCTAAAACAATGGGCACTTGCCTTACTCAGTAGCTTACTGTCGGCACATTGGCAAAGACCTTCTGGAAGTCTAGGTGGATGACATCCATTGGCTTTCCTTGTTCTAAGCTGCTCATTACGTCCTCAAGGTTTTCTAACAGATTTTCCAGGCATGACCTCCCCTTGATGAAAACATGCTAACTTTGTCCTACTTTACCATCCACCTCCAAGTATTAAGAAATCTCATCCTGCACAGTGGATTTCAGGATCTTACACACACCAAATTTAGATTAATCAGTCTGTAAGTTTCCGCATTTTGCTTTACTCACTTTTTAAACAGGGGTACCACGTTAGAGATTTGCCAGTCCTCTGGGAATCTCCCGGATTTGCACGAGTCCTGAAAGGTCACTAGCAATGCCTTCACTGTGTCATCAGCTATCTGCCTCAGAACTCTGGATTGGAGTCCATCTGGTCCAGGTGATTTACTTACCGTCAGGCCAGTCAGTTTTTCCCAGCACTTTCTCATTGGTGATGGCCACCATTCCTAGCTCTGACCATACATTCTTTTCAATTTTTGGGATATTACTCGTGTCTTCTAGCGTGAAGACTGACGCGAAGTAATTATTCAGTTCCTCAGCCATTTCCTTGATCCACACTACTATCCCTCTAGTGTCAATTTCTAGCGATCAAAAGCCCATTTTTGCCTCTCGTTTGCCTGTTATGCATGGAAACAACCTTTTACCATCTTTCTTTATATGATTGGCTGATTTACTCTCATAGTTAATTTTCTAACTCCTTATTTATTTTTTCGTTGCACTCTGTTGGTCTTTGCGAGTGTTACAACATGGCGGTGAACCCCTCTGTTAATTAAAGAGAACACCCAGGAAAGCTCACCTCACCTCGTAGTCTATTAGAATATGAGTGTCAGAAAACTCCCACATTTCACTATTTAAAGAAAATAAAGTCAATTTAATTTTTTAAGTCTAAAAGTGAACATTACACAACAACTATTCACAAATCTAATCCCCCAACAATTGCTTATTATCTGACTCCAACTCAATAAGATTATGCTGTTTCAATAAGACACTGATGAAGATTACAGCAATTTAATTTCAAAACCGCACAGCCACAGCTATCCTCTGTGACGTCACTCTTCCGGCTGTTGAATTCTCTGGATCGTCAAATTTCTGTTTCCTGTGAATAAGTTTCGTATGAACAAATATTTTTGATAGAGAATATTTCCTAATGTCTTCCAGAGCAAGATGGTTGATACACCGGCTTCTTCTATCTCAATAGCATTTTCTCTCTCTCCAATTTTCAAAATGTCCGCATTTTTAAATCGTCTTTCTGGTTCGATGTTGGTAAAACTATAAATTCAAACTCAGTGTGCTTTCAGTGTCAGAGAGAGTGAAGGAAAGAGAGTGCTGCTTGCAATAGTGAGAGTGCTGGAGCAAGAGCCTTGTTCTGGTGTAGGTGCTATAACAGATATGTCAAAAGTGAGGAATGTAGATGCTGAAAACAAGATTTACATCGGAGTGGTGCTGGAAAAGCACAGCAGCTCAGGTAGCATCCGAGGTACAGGAAAACCGACGTTTCAGACAAAAGCCCTTCATCAGGAATATAGCAGACATACAGTGAGTGTGATGGAGTAGAGAGAATGCAGATACACTTGCCCTGGCAGAGCGGGGAAGGTTATTGATTTTTGTCCTGTATTGATTGGCATTTCTTCGGATCATCTCATCATAGGGGTGAGCCTCCCCAATGTCATGTCCACGTCTGTCACTAATAACACCACAGACCACATCCATCAGCTTCTTCAGAATCAGTTTGCGACGATCTTGTAAACAACAAGGAGGAACACACATTGGTGCCTTACATATCTAAACTAAAACTGTTGTGCAAATTTTGAGCATTCTATGCTCTGGAAATTAGATACACAAATATTGTCAGTATTGCAGAATACTGGATGATCTAAAATTGCATCAAAACTGCGTTAACTAAATGATTGCTAAAGCTGTGACAAATAAAGTTCATAAGTTTTTATGAGGTAGGTTGAATAGTATATTGTGAATCAAACTAGAGAGCAGGTTATTTCGGGTGTGGTGTTGTGAGGTCACAAGGACTGGTTAGTGATCTTGATCTTAAGCAGCTTTTGAGGAATCGTGACATTAATATGTTGCATTTTACACGGCGTCTGCATGCAAGATACAACTTCTGAACATTACACTCAAATATCATGCAAGCACGGAAACGAGAGGGTCAAGTGAATTGGAAAAATACAATATTACATTTAGTGTGAGCCAAATAATGTTTGTTATTGATAGAAATACTGCAATGTCTGAAAAATACGCACATATCACTAAGTTACAAACACCAAACAAAGGGAAGATGACTCAGTGAAGGTTAATGTGAGAATTAAAGATTGCGTGAAATCAAAGGAAGTAGGTTCAGGAGAATTCCAGATATTGTGGAAACCTGAACATTCGGAGAGATTTACTTTTCCGAAAATAAGGAAGGAGAAAGTGTTAAGGAAATCAAAAAGCACATGAATACAAACAAACGGGAAACACACAGACTGCTTATATCTACCATCCATATACTAAAGAAAACAAAAGCAAGGTCAAATGTGGAAATTTGTCAGGTATAGGGGAATTTATTGTGGGGAAAAAAGAAAAAGGGCAGATAAACTACCCAGTTACTTCACATCTGTCTTCAAGGAGAAAGCTCCAGCAAATCTCTGAGGTATAGCGGGTGGTCAATTGGGACTTGTGGAACTAAAGACATAAAGTCAATGCGTATCAGCAACAAGGTAGTATTTGAACGTGAAGCTAGATTGATCATTGCTAAGTCTGATGGGCCAGATATACTTCATCTCAAAATGTCAGAAATAAAACAGCACATTAATTGAACTCTCGGTGACTCTGTTTTCTTTTCATGTAGATTATGCAAAGGCTATAAGTAGATAACTGAACGGTAGCAAATATGATCCAACTATAGACGCAGGCAAGAAGAGATAATGCAGATGACTGCAAACCAATTAATTAGATATCTACAAGGAAACAGTTGGAATCTACTATATAAGGTGATATTGGGCATTCAGAAATGAATAGCAACATTGCAGAGAATCACTATTTATTTCTGACAGAGAAATCATACCTGACAAACTTCGGAATTGTTTGAAGTTGTTTCTTGCAGGATAGGCAATGGACAACCAGTGAAAGTGCAGCATTTGGATTTTCAGAAGTATTTCTGTAAGAACTCACACAGTGAGTTCGTAAATGCAATTAATGTGAATAGTATTTGGAGGAATACCTGTAATTGGAAAGTTAAAGTTAGGTTGGCCTTCGTTTAAGGGAATCTGAATATAGCTGTAGAGACATTATTAAGCAGTTTGCATAGAGTGTTGTTGAGTGTATACTTTGACAATTGTGCACAGTGTTGGTGACCCAATATAAGAAAGAGTATAAGACAGAGGACGTGCCATGGACATTCTTCAGATTAATCCCTCAGAGGACAAGATTTTCTGATGGGGGGACTTGTCTTGTAACCTCACCAGTTTCAAAGAACAAGAGGTGATCACAATGAAATTTGGAATATCTACGAAACATGTGACAAGGTGGAAATAAACAGAATGTTTCTCTGGCTGTCTATTCTACATTTAAGGAAAATAATGGCAGGTTAATGGACAGGGCATTTAAGAGCGCAATAAGGATGAAATTCTTCACTCGGAGGGGACTGACGCATGCACGGCCATGGAAACCTGCTGGCAGAGCAAGATTGGTGCGACTCCCCAGATATTCTACAGGTATGTCATCTGGAACAGAATAATCAGGGAACAGGTAGGACCTATTAGTGACTTGCCAAGTTGAATCCAAATGCAACTTCGTGTTAGAAGGCTGTTTGTGTGTCTGGTGTACCGCAGATATCAGTGCAGTGTCCCTTATTATTCGTGGAAACCATAAGTGATGTGAATGTGACGTGGGTAGAGGGAGTGTGATTAGCAAGTTTGTGTTGGAAACAAAGATTGACCAGTTGGTTGGGAGTGAGGAGGACGGCCTTATATTACAGGAAGATACTGGTGGATTGGTCAGATGATAACAATCAATGGCAGATGGAATGTAACACTGATAAATATGAGGTAATGCACTTTGGAAGAACAGTGGAGAATTCAATGGATGGCTGCACACCAGGAATCTCAGTGTGTGCTTCTCCACATATCTTTGAACGTGACTGGATGTGATCGTTGATGAGTTAAGCAGGACAGTAGTCTTTGATCGTTGACCCAAAGACTATAAGAGTTATATAGCACATTAGTAAGGCCAAATTAAATAGTGTATGCAGTTCTGGGAGCTCATGATGTGATTGTATTGGATAAGGTGCAGAGGAAATTCACTGAGGTGTTCCCTGGGATGGAACATATGAGCTGTGGAGAGGGGCTGGATAAACTCGTGTAGTTTCCATTGGAGCAGAGAAAGTTGAGTGGGTAATTAATTCAAGTTTACGATTACAAGGGGCATGGAGAGGGTGAACATACAACAGCTGTTCTTTTTAGTCAAAGTGTCAGCTTCCTTACAGTCAGAAAGCATGGAATGGAGAATGGAGAACAGAGAAACATGACACAACTACTTCACTTCTGTCTTCACAGAAAAAGGCATAAACAAAGCCTTCCCAGCAATAGGAGAAAACCTGAGACTGAGGAGTAAAGGATATAGTATTACATTAGTAAATAAACTAATTTGGGGAAATTATTGGAACTGAAAATAATGGGCATAGAAAAAAAAACAACAAACATTAGTGAAATGGGAAACATATTTGAGAAACTGACTGATAGATTATTTACAGAAAAGCAATAGAGGAACAGAAGTTGGATTTTCAGCAAGATTTTTAATAGAGTTTCTTTTGGCTAAGATCAAGGGTCTGTTCATATCAGGACGGATGTCGAGTTGCGAATCATCACAGCTCGTCGAGATCATGGCTGGATCGTGATTGGATATTGAAGGTTTGTTTGGTTGTGCTGCCCTGCTCTTTGTGGATCTTCATGCTGGCTTCTGCCTAACGCCAACTCAGGGACCAACCAAACGAGGAGCTATGGCCTTAGCAGCCGCCCGCAGCCCAGGCCAGGGCATTCGCAACACAGTCAGGGTGACTGTGAAGAAGGTGGAGGATCGTACACCTGTCGATCAGATGGTGTTCGTGAAGATGATTTTGTTTTAGGGCAGCGAGTTTGGAGCAGCTGACGTGTGCTGAGTGCAGGTACCATGAGTGAATCCATGAGGAAAGGCATCATCACCCTCATCTACAAGCGGAAGGGGGAGAGGGAGGAACTCAAAAATTGGAGACCAATCTCACTGTTGAATGTGGATTACAAAATTCTGTCAAAAGTAATTGCAAACAGGGTCAGGTCTGCCCTGGGGTCGGTGATTCACCCTGGCCAAACCTGTGCTGTACCGGGTAGGAAGATTGCTGAGAGTCTCGCACTCCTCAGGTATACGATCGTGCAGAACATAGGATTGGACACCTACCTGATCAGCCTGGACCAGGAGAAAGCCTTTGACAGGATATCACACAGGTGAGAGATGTTCTCTTCAAAAAGTCCTTTGATGAGGCAATGTGCAATTGGATCAGACTGCTCTACACCAACATTGTCAGTGCAGTCTCAATCAATGGGTGGGAATCAGAGAGCTTCCCAGTCAGATCTGGAGTCAGGCAGGGCTGCCCTCTCTCTCCTGCCTTGTTTGTGTGCTGCATAGAGGCATTTGCCGAGCCCATCAGGAAGGATGTGAGCCTGAGAGGGGTGACTATTCCAGGCAGCAGGGGCCTGCAGGTTAAGGCCTCCCTGTAGATGGATGACGTCGCCGTTTTCTGCTCGGATCCGCTGTCCGTGCGCAGATTCATGTGCATATGTGACCAGTTCGAACGGTCCTCGGGGGCCAAGGTAAACCGAGGCAAGAGGGAGGCCATGCCTTTCGGAACTGGGCCGACTAATCCTCGATCCTCTTCACTGTCAGGACCGACCACCTGAAGGTGCTGGATATTTGGTTCAGGGTGGGGGGGGGGGTGGGGCTTTGGCGTGTGCCAAATCTTGGGAGGAGCATATCAGCAAAGTGAGGCAGAAACTGGGTAGATGGAAGCTACGGCAACTCTCCATCGCGGGAAAAAACCTGGTCATCAGGTGTGAGGCACTGTCATTGCTGTTATATGTGACACAGGTCTGACCTGTTCCCAGAACCTGTGCAGCTGCAGTCACTTCCAATTTATATGGAGGTCAAAGATGGACCGGTTCCGAAGGGACCCGCTGTACAAAGATCTGGGTAATGGGGGAAAAATACACCTAATGTCACCCTCACCCTGATGGCCACCTTTGCGTTTGGCTGCATCAAGCTGTGCAGGGATCCCCGGTACACAAACACCAAGTGTCACTGCATACTGAAGTTCTACCTGTCCTCGGTGTTGCGAAGGATCGGCCTGGCCTCGCTACCGTGGAACGTTCTGAGTAGTTGGACCGTTCCGTATCACCTGACCTTCGTGGAGAAGTTTATGAAGAAAATCACCTTTGACCACAAGTCCATCAGGAAGTGGTCAGCACCTAATGTCCTTGAGACCCTTCGGGTAAAGGAGAGGGGGGATCCTATTGAGCAATTCCCTGAGCAGACTGTCAACGCCATTTGGCAGAATGCTTCATCGCCAAACATTCCAACAAGCACCAAGACATGGCATGGCTGGTGATGAGAAGGGCTCTGCCTGTGAGATCCTTTATGCACGCCCAGACACTCAGCTGCACCACACGCTGACCTCGAAGCGGCTGCGGGGGTGGGGGGAGGGGCGAGACTGTCACACACCTCCTTCTGGAATATGCCTACGCAGAAGATGCCTGCAGAGGAATGTAGTGGTGTTTGTCCCGAGCAGCGCCGTGACATGGGACTCTGTGCTCTACGGTCTGTTCCCCGGGATGCACACCGAGACAAACATCAACTGTGCGTGGACGATCATCAACTCTCTGGTCCGAAGCCTGTTGATCTTCCAGCTGAAGGAGTTGACCCCGACTGAGAGTTGCAGACTGGCACATTCCAAGGACCAGGACTACGGGTTGAGGGACGCACTGAAGCTTGGGGCAGCTACCGCCAAGGCACGGTGGGGAAAGACCACCGTGTAACATCTGCCTGCCTAAGAAGAACACGGGGCCCACGCAGTCATTTGGGCTCTGCTGAAGCCGCAGCTAAATATATGGACATAGATCTGTATATAAAAATGATAAATTCTGATCTCTGTATGTAAATGTTTACTTATGTATGGCATGACCAACTGTACAGACCATCAACGTATTTTATGAATAAAGTATACTTTTGAAATAAAAAAGCCAATGTGTGCTGCGTGCAGAATTGTCCTGTGGAACGCTAATTTGATGTGACCTTTAGGAGCGTGAAGCACTGCGAGCAGCTCCTGAATGTCTTCAAGTAGAAGGAAGGGGAGTCTCTATTCACCACCTTGCCAGCGATCCTGTTGGGTGTGCGTCCTGCACAGAGCAGGGGTGTTACGTTTCATATGTACAGCCCCCACGTCTCAGCAGCTGCTGTCCTCACCTTCCTGAGAAGATATGTCCACGTTGAGGCAGAAAGCACTGATGTGGTCGACCCTTTCAGGATCTGGACCAGCAAGCAGCAGGTCAGGGTAATCCTGAGGGTCAATGCTATGGGAACATCATCCACCCAACCTCCAGCTTTGCATCGGAGGGGGCAGAGTGTACCTGACATATGCAGCCCAGCGAAAGTGTGCTAAACCTGCGGGAGGTCAGGCCACACTGCAGCTGACTGTAAGGTCACTGTCGGAACTGCAAACAGGAGGGTCACCTGACCAAGGAATACAAAGAGGCCAAGAACTATAATTTGTGTGGCGAGGAGACCTACCCAAGACGAGCATCCGCCACCTCCGCACAGATGGCCAGAGGTGCACGGCAAACGATAAGCAAGGCACCACAAACCAGCAAGGGAACGGTGTCTGGTGGCACCAGGAAGGAAGGACAGTCTGGAGCGGAACAGCCAGCAGCCAGGTACAGTAGCTGATCCCAGAATCTACAGGACAGACGGAGGCAATGGAGGAGGAGTGAGCCATGGAGGCAGAGGTGTGGATTCGTATAAAAACAAACAGGAGGGCGAAAACGTGCCAGGCCACCAAAACCTCCTACCAAAGGGGGAAATGACAGCTGCACGGTGAGGATACAGGCAGCTCTTCGGATAGTGAAGATGGGTGTCACGGTGGCACTGTGGTTAGCACTGCTGCCTCCCAGCACCAGAGACCAGGTTTCAATTCCCATCTCAGGCGACTGTCTGTGTGTAGTTTGCACATTCTCCCCGTGTCTGCGTGGGTTTCCTTTGGGTGCTCCGGTTTCGGTGAATTGGCCATGCTAAATTACCTCTAGTGTTAGATGAAGGGGTAAAATGTTGGGGGAAGTGTGGGGGCGGGTCGGTGTGGACTTGTTGGGAAGAAGGGCCTGTTTCCACACTGTAAGTAATCTAACCTAATCAAAGATGGGCTCAAGGAGGGTCATTACCAGAATAAGAAACAGAGCGCTGCGGGGAGAAAGGAGGGCAGAACCTCCCAAACAGAAAACGACGAACCCTCCGAGGTGACTGCCAAAGGTCACCCTTCACCAGGTGAAAACCAGGAGGTACCCACCACCCCACAGCTCGAGGTAACTGGGAGCAGCAACCCTCTTCGGATCTGAGCTGAGGATTAGGGAAACCATTGTCTTCTTATGTTCAAGCCAGATTTGATGAAGATCCTTTGGTATTCTCCCTTCAAGTTTTTGCTTGAATTAAAGTCCACTCCCTGCCCGTGCTCTGTCTGCCTCCAGAGTCTTTGTCTCTAGCTGGGGAATCTCGCTCCTACAATAACCAAGGACATACAGATCAGAGGGTAAACTAAAACAGACTGAGGCATACAGGCTACACCACAAATGGCATGTAAGAGGCAAGATCAACGTGATTAAGATCAGCACTATTTGAAGTCAGAGATTCCATTCCTCAGTTTAATAATGGTTGGGAAGATGCTGCCATCAGCCGCTGGTTTGAGTGTTTAAGCTTCTGTACTGTCTGCCTGATGGAAGAGATCGCAGGTGATCCAGAGTGCGATGGGTCTTTGGTTGCCGTGTAAATGGAGTCAATGGACGGGAGGTTGGTTTCCTTCATGGTATGGGCTGTGCACACAACCTTCTGTCATTTCTGTTACTGTCCTGGGCTGCTGTTGCCACACCAAGTCATTATACACCTGGATGGTTTGCTCTCAGTGGTGCATTTGTAGAAATTGGTGAGGATCCTTGTGAGCATGCAATACGTCCTGAGCTACTAGAGAACGAAGAGGGGTTGTTGTGTCATCTCGACTGCCACATCTAACTGGGAAGTCCAGGACAGAATGTCAGTTATCTTCACTCCGAGGAACTTAATGTTGTCCACTATTTCAACTTCAGTTCCATTGATGTAGATGGGGGCATGTTCTCCTCCTTTCATTCTGAAGTCATTGATCAGTTGGTTAGTACTCGCCGTTGAAAGAGAGGTTGGTCTCAGTGCAGCACGTCAGCAAGTCCTCTATTTCCATTCTGTATTTTGACTTGCCATCATTACATATCTGTCCTAATATGATGGTGTTATCAGTGAACATGTAGATGGCATTCGTTCAAACTTTGGCAATACAGTTGTGGGTGTACAGGGGTATAGAAGGGGGCTGACGACACATCCTTTGGGATTTCAGTGTTGAATGTTATCATGGAAGATACACACTTATCTATTTTCACTGATTGCGTCCTGTGGGTCAGAAAGCTGAGGATCCAATTTCAGAGGGCGGAGCTGAGACTAAGGTCAGGGAGTCTTTTAATCAGTCTGAAGGGAATAATGGTGTTGAAGGAGAACCTATAGTCAATAAGCAGGAATATGACGTGGGTGTCCTTGTTGTCCAGATGTTCCAGGGAAATGACACCCGATATGGACACATTCCACTGTAGGGGATCGAGGCAGGCTAGTAGACTGGAACTAATGTGGGCCATGACAAGCCTCTCGAAGCACTTCGTGCACCCCCTGGCTGCTGCAACTCGAAAGAGAAATGTCCCAGCTTATCCAACCTCTCTCTATGACTCAGACCTTTGAGTCCTGGCAACATCCTTGTAAAGTTCCAGTTTAATACCATCCTTCCTATAGCAAGGTGATCAAAACTGAACATAATATTGAACGTGGAACTATTTGCAACTGTAGGTTTTACTCTGCTGCCAATTATTATGGGCTGTGATATTATTTTCTTTTTGTGTTATTCTGAAATCTTGTTGTTAATTAAATCCGCTGATGGCAAACCCCTCTGGTGAATGTCCTCCTGACTGCTTGAATTGGAATTAATCTATTTTGTTTGGGCAGATATTTTGAGGCCGCTGCATATCAGAGAACAGGAAGAGATGATGGATGTTTGTGCAGTGTGTATCCTTAACTGGACAAGCTTGTCACTCCGGGCACCTACAGCTTTTATTGTGGGTCAGAGTACCTCAGAATTGGTACTTCGCAGAAGGAAGCTATTCAGCCCATTGTAGGAGCATGAACATAGAAGATTACAGCTCAGTAGCTGCAACATCCTTCAACTCTGCCCACAGCTCCACCGACCTTAATGCGAAACGTAAATTTACGAACTCATCCTTCCATTCCCTCATTGAGGTCATTTTCAAAACGACAAACAACAGTCGCCCCAAAACAGATTTTTGCAGTGTACCTCTAGCTACTGAACTCGAGGATGAACATTCGCTATCAACTACCATCCTCTGTCTTCTTTCAGCTAGCCAATTTCTGATCCAAACCACTAAATCATCCTCAATTCCACGTCTCTGTATTTTCTGGGAGAAAGTAAGGACGACAGATGTTTGAAATCAGAGTCGAAAGTGTGGTGCTGGAAAAGCACAGCAGGTCAGGCAGGATCCGAGGAGAACGTGAAGATTGCAGATGCTGGAGATCAGAACACTGATTCCTGATGAAGGGTTTACAAATGAAACATCGACTCTCCTACTCCTTGGACGCTGCCTCATCTGTTCTGATTTTCCAACACCACACTCTCCATGTTTTCTGCAATAGCCTCACATGGGGGACTTATCAAATTTTTGACTGAAATCCTTATACCTCATTTTACCCTCATCTACCTGGTTGGTCAACTTCTCAATGAACTCAGTAAGATTTGTGAAACATGACATAGCCTTCACAAAACCTTGTTGACTATCCCTAATCAAATGATTCCTTTCTAGATGATAATAATTCCTATCTCTTATAATCCTTACCAACAATTTACCCATAACCAAAGTAAGCCTGGTATATAACTACCAGGGTTGTCTCTTCTCAATTTCTTGAACAAAGGGACAACATTTGCTATTGTCCAGTCTTCTGGCACTATTCCTGTAGACAATAGCGATGTAAAGATTCGAACCAATGGTTGTGTAACCTCCTCCCTAACTTCTCAGAGGATCCTGGAATTAATCCCATCTGGCCAAGGGGACTTATCTATTTTTACACTCTTTAGAATTGCTAACATCTCCACCTTACGAAATTCAATCCCATCTAGTGTAATAGCCTTTACTCCATATCGGCCTCAACAGCATTGCCTTTCCATTGTGAATGCTGATACAAGTATTTATTTAGTGCCTGTCCTATCTCCTTGGACTACACACACAACTTCACACTACTGTCCTTGATTGGCCCTAATCTTAATTTGTCATTATTTTATTCGTGACATACTGATATAAAGCTTGAGGGTTTTCCTGGATCTTACTTGCCAAAGACTTTTCATGCTCTCTCTTGGCTATTCTTAGCTCTTTCCTTAAATCCTTCCCGGCTAACTTGTAACTATCAAGCATCCGAACTGAGCCTCACGTTTCAACTTTACATATGCCTCCTTCTTCCTCTTGACAAGAGATTCAACTTCTTTAGTAAACCACAGCAGCCTCACTCGACCACTTCCTCCTTTCCTGACAAGTATAAACTTATCAAGGACACACAGTAGCTGTTATTTGAAAAAGCTCCACATTTCAATTGTGGCCATCTCCTGAAGTTTTCTTCCTCATGCTATGTATCCTAAAACCTTTCCTAATCGCATCATAATTGGCTTTCTCCCAGCTATAACAGTTGCCCTGGGGTATAGATCTGTCCCTTACCATCGCTAAGATAAACATAACTGAATTGTGGCCACTATCAGCCAAGTGTTCACCTACCTCCAAATGTAACACCTGATCTGGTTCATTACCCAGTAGCAAATCCAATTTGGCCTTGTACCTTGTTGGCCTATGTACATAACGCTTCAGGAAACATTCTGCACACATTGGCCAAAAACTGACCCATATAAAGTAATTGAACTGAAGCGTTTCCAATCAATATTTGGAAAGGTAAAATCTTCCGTAACAAATACTCTGTTATATTCGCTCCTATCCAGCATCATCTTTGTAATCCTTAGTCTAAATCTTTGGAACTTTTCAGAGGGCTATAGAGAACTGTCAACAGGGTGACCTCTCCGTTTTTGTTTCTAACCTCTTCGCATACTAACTCAGTAGACGAGTTCTTATCAAACATCCTTTCGGCCAACGTAATATTGCATTTGATTAACAATGCCACCTCCTCCCTACCATTTTTAGTACCTTCCTTGTTCTTAATGAAGCATATAAACCCCGGACCCTCAAACGATCAGTCTTGTCCCTGCTCAATCAATTTCTCCAAAATGGCCACAACATTTGTGAAAATCTTTGTAGCTCGGGTGCTCGTTGTTGTGGTTCTGTTCGCCGAAATGGGAATTTGTGTTGCAAAAGTTTAGTCTCCTGTGTAGGGTCATCCTCAGTGCTTGGGAACCTCCTGTGAAGCGCGTCTGTGATATTTCCTCCTGCATCTGTAGTGGTTTGTCTCTGCCACTTCCGGTTGTCAGTTCCAGCTGTCCGCTGAAGTGGCCGGTATATTGGGTCCAGGTCGATGTGTTTGATAATAGAATCTGTTGATGAGTGTCATGCCTCTAAGAATTCCCTGGCTGTTCTCTATTTGGCTTGTCCTATAATAGTTGTTTTGTCCCAGTCGAACATCAAGCTGTACAATTTGGAAACAGGGAGTGATTGGAGAGATGTTAAACGAGGGTGAGTTGGATAGATCAGAAGACAGCATGAGGAGAGATAGACAGGAACAGACAGAAAATGGAAGTTTTATTTAGAAATTCTCACAGATTGCAAAGCCTTTATCTAGTGCCATACCCTGTGAGCACTGTGCGAATACTGGCTGTGGTCCCAGAGCATTTATCTTCAATAATATCACAGAGCTGAGTTGCTGACAGTTAAACAGAGTGCAAAAGGCCAAGCGATTTTTGTTTTTACAATTAGAAGGTGGTTTAATTTAAATAGACTGGGTGAACAGCAGCAGGAACTGAGAATCCTGCTCGATACTGGGATACTGCGCCAGAGAATCTCAATGAGGTGGATCACTGACAGAGGGGAAATCAGCATCTGAGCTGTGGGCCAAATAATGATCGAGAAAGATTGGACACCACTTCCGTGGTTTTGTAATACACACTTCAATTTATCTCGCTCAATATCATAAGTGTATCTTATCTCTGTGTACTTTCCATAGTTTTGTATGGACAGAAAATTATTTTGTGCTGTATTTTGTTTTCAATAAATAGATTTTATTCTTCATTCCTCACTTGAAATGTATCCTTGAATCTGTTCTGCATATGAGTTATAAAGGGTAACATTCCAATACTGATGACTGGGGAATATTATTGTCCCTCCCTCATGTCTGAACTGCCATGTCCCCCACATCTCTTTGTGTTGTGTCTCCTCCACAATGCCATAATCACACTGTCATTGAAGTCCAGTAAATGACACTTCATCACAGTTCACGAACTTCGATAACATCAATAGCACAGGCCTCATCTGCCTCTCTCCGAAACTGGAATAACAATCTGAATTGCATTTGTCACGTTCAATTCTCTGTTAAAAGTTTCATGCCATTTGTCTGTTATAACCTCACGTTTCTCAGACACACATTCCCCTCAGATCATGAACTATAAAAATTGTCTCAATGTTTTATTGAAATTATAATGCTTGGTCAGTAATTCCAGGATGTATGTTTCCATTTATAAACAGAGAAGCACGTTTAAGTTCTGATAAACTTACGGCATTTCACCTGCATCCAAGGCAGATTGAATGATTACACTCAATTGATCTACCAGCCTCAAGATTTGTTCCATCAGTCACCCTTACATTGCCCATCCAGAAAATGACAGTTTGAATCATTGTTTTGAATTTGAATAAAACAATATTGAATTGAAAGGCGTTGGTTGGAGCTATTTGTTCAGTGACTGTGATTGATGTCAGTCTCTGTGGATCCGAGATGTGTCACTGGAGGTTTTGCCTCTTCTATTAATTAAGGACTCGGTTCAATGTGTTATCCCAGTATGGGCGGGAGCATCAACGACTGGACTAACAGGGATCAGTAGCTCGAGAGACGGAGGAGGAGAGATCAGAATCTGAGAACATTAGACTGGGACGTTCAATTAATGGATCAGAATGTGAGAACCTTAGACTGGAATATTACAACAGACAGGAGTTTATCCGATGGTCTTTACTACCTTTCTCAGCCTTGGATATCATTAGCATCACGGATCGAAGATATCCTTTGGATTATTCAAGGAGGTTACTATCCCATCCTCGCTATAGTTGGTGTTCCTGGTAAGTCATTCCATCTGACGATTAAACTGAGTTGAACTGCATTGCTGTTCATATTCAAATTTTAAAATTTGGAAGTCATCATTTTCAGATATAGTCAAAAATTTTACTCCTTACTGATTATAGCTAGCAAATTACTATTCACAACTTACTCAACAATACGCGAGGAGAAACCAGAATGTTCCTAAACTCCATTATCTTTTTTCTCCATTCATATTTACATTTCTACATATTCTCCCCACTCACCAACCCTGCCCAGGATCACTATCAGGATATTTAAGTCACCTTCTCAGCCTCAATGCAACTGCTGAATCAGTCATCGTTTGTGCCTTTGGTAAATTCAGATATAACCATTTCAAATCCCTTCTAACTCTGCTTACAGCACGACATATTTACACTTGAGATGGTTACTTTGTCCTCTCCACAGAATCTGTCAGATGGACAGACAGTGCATGGTGGTCAAGTCATTGACTCATCATCAAGCGGCGCACAATAATAATCTTTTGGTGTCTCATGAAGGAAGTTGATGGAATGCAAATGAAATCATCACCACTTGTTATAAACAGAAGCCTACCTGTTTGCCTCATGTCCTGTAGAGAAGGCAATGGGTTATCCTTCCATGGTCAGGTCTCTGTGTGACTGCAAACCCACTATAATGTGGTTTACTCTTTATTAGCCTGTGCAACAGCTGAGTCAGCCACGCAGTTCAAGATCAGCATAACATGCTGGCCTGACCACGGCCGCACACATCCCGTGAGAGCAGAACAACAGGAAAGATAACTCCTTTCCTCTGCCTGATTTCCACGTTCCTGCAAGTAATTTCCATTCAGGTAGGTGACCATTCCCTGTTTCAAGTGAATTCTTTCTGATTGAGTCTCCCTCTGAACGTGATATACATCTCCATCGACACCTCTGGTAATGACTGACGCAAAGATGTAAGAAACCTCAAAATTCCACATCATTCGCAGAGTAGTGAGAAGGAGTTGCTTTTCGGACCACAGGAAAAAAAGTTGAGACAGCTAAGTGAGGGAACAGAATTATTGTGATCAACCCTAGAGTGTTGTTGAGATAGTATTTGGAGTATGGTGCACAGATTTTCTCTCCTTTATAAAGAATAATCCTCTTGGCAGAAAGAGTGTAAAGGAGTTTCACCAGACTCATTGTTGGGATGATTTTACCATCGCCTGTGCGTAAGGATTAATCTGTAGCGCTTTGAAGAATGTGAGATGATTGTAATGAACCTTAAGGTGATGGGCAGTCACTCATTATATTTCAAACAGAACTAATACGGTGATAAATTCCATATTTTTTTTAACTTGGTTTACATGATTCTCGATGGCTTAAAAGACTCTGAGAACGTTCCTCTCACTCCACACCACTCACCATTTCGATAGAGAGAGAGGGCCATTCTTTAACTAAACTCTTCCAACATTAATACAGTGTATTTGGTGTGTAATCATACATAGAACTTCACTTTATCCACCATCCCGACAGGAGCCACAATACCTTCACTCTAAAACAGTTAACTATTCCCACCAGCTTCTGACCCCCACGGAGAACATGGGTCTGTCTTCTTGGAGATGGGAGATGCCTCCTTGAGACTTGGCACAAAGCATTTGGTTTCCTTCCTCACTGCCGGCAAAACACGTTAAAGTATCATTTGTTCCACAGGCAATGGAGCCACGAGGAACATTGTCAGCAGTCTATGAGTGCAGTCTCTGCTCCATTCGTTTCCAGGATGGAGCATCAGTTACACCCTCCTATTCCTATGTAAGTGTCTCGAGGGGTGAATAGTCTCCTGGTTCTATAGAACAGGTTTAGGGGTCTTACTGAACTCTGCCTGTTCCTGCTTAACAGCGCAATGTACTGCCCAGTCGCCTCCTCTTCCTGTGGAACAGGCAAGATGATTGAATTGGTTGTCCCTCTTCTTGTTCAGACATTTCGATGAGCTGAATGGTTTCCACATATCCATGTAACCAGCTTGAGGTGCTGAATGAGCTCCTCTTTTAACTGTGGAAAAGTGCAGTGTCTGGCCGTGCTGTTACATGAATGTTACCGACACTTTAACAGCACAAACCTGAATGTTGTTTGGGTCTTGCTGAATATAGACACAGACCGGTTCAGGAGCTGGGTGGGGACAAATTGTTCTGAATATCGTGTGATCTTCAGTGATCACCCTGCTTTTGATCTTGGGATAGATGTGGGGCGCCGGAACGGGGGCACATAGACATTGATGAAGGAGATGAAGGTGTTTGTGCTGAGGAAGTTAATCTGAGGATCTCCTGAAGAGATGTCCCGGGACTGAGAGGACACCGACCACAAACATCTTCCTTTGTGCTCTGAAAGACCCCAACCAGTAGGGAGATTAGACCTGATTCTCATTGAGCTCAAATAAGTAGGTGGTCCCGATGACATCCTCAGTCGATTACTGCCTTGATATCAAGGTCATTCACTCTTTCCTGAGCCCCTGTGTTCATCTCTTGTTCATATCAATCGGTGACGGTGTATGTGTAGAGAGTGTTTTCCTCTCACAGATGGTAATTGATGTCAGGAATTATCTGGACTAGAGAGTTAGGGGAGCTACATCACTGAAAGGATTTAAAGAGGTGACACATGAATCTTCGATCTGTCAGAGAGCTGAGGAGTGTGAAGAAATGGGCATAAGGAGGAGTTCAAAGTTTGTGAGAAGATTTGTAGCTCGGGTGCTCGTTGTTGTTCTGTTCAGCTGGGAATTTCGGTTGCAGACGTTTCGTCCCCTGTCCAGGAGGAGTTAATGCCAACAGTAGATCAGCCATGATCGTACACAATGTCTTGACTGTCCGAATTATCTATTCCTGGTCCTTATGTTTTCATTTTCTATAATTTCAAAGTAAACAGCTGTAATTTTCCTGGATGTACTTTTATTGCATGTTGTAATCAGAGAGAGCAAAGCATTTTTGAGTCATCTCTGAGTGAGAAATGGAGCTTTATTCATAATGAATCCTGGTCTAGACCAAGACCAACAAATGAAGCACAAGTTGCAGAGAGGGGGCACTCTGTAAAGAGACAAGAGGCGTCTTTGAAAACCAGCCTGGATTTCCAAATAGCATTTTCCAATCCGTCCCAATCTGTCTGAGACAGTTGTGAGGGATTGTTTGAGATCTTATGTTGCTGTGGACCAGGTATTTGGAGCAAGTGGCCCCCATCTGCATCTTGCAGGAGCTGTGAGGCGCTGAATTCACCATGGTAACACGGGACTGTGGAGCAAGAGTGAGTCACCAGACACTTTGTCACGGCTCTACCATGTACCATTTTCCTACATTCATTTGTCACGGCTCTACCATATACCATTTTCCTACATTCATTTGTCTTTCAAATGTCTAACATAGACAATTTTGAACAAATGGAAATATCCAGGCATCACAAACTTCTGGGGAAGGAATTCTCACCTTCACAACACTTTGAGAATCGCTTGTTCGTGTTCTGACCAATGTTGGAGGATCACTCATGTCTTTTCCCACTCCTCTATTGGTGAAAGCAAATTTTAAATGTAACCAGTTGAGTGTTGTGTCCAATGATATCAGTATCGGACTGGGTAATTTTCTACAAAACTCTCAGACACAGTAAGTTGAACTGTGAACAAATGGTAAAATGACAGAATACCCCGAATGTTTTTTCTGACTTTGAACTTATTCTACTCACACAAATGTCTGGGAATGCGGATTTCTTCCCGGAACTGTTGGATTTGGCTGAATTCCCTTTGCTTCTAGCTGTACAGAGATTCCTATGAATCCTCATCAGGAATCCTCCACGAGTGGAAAAGATGACTCAGGATTTTTCTGCTCTGATCCCTTGTTTTCAGGTAGAACAAAGTAAGAGAGAGAGACCAATTGGCTGCTGCTTCTGAAGCAAATATTTTTCCCCGTCTCCGTGCGTAAAAATACAAGAATGTCAACTGAAAACCAAACTGGACCATGTACACTCTACATGTACATTCTCTGGAATGAATGATAATAGATTGTATACTGTATGCAGCATCATTACTGTTGTTGTGCACAGTGCCTTTCATTAGCAAAAGAAAATAATGTGCCCGTTTTATGATTTGTTTAGATGCTTATATGCATCTGCGTATTGTTTTTTAAATGGGTTGATAGCTTCATAATATTTGTGTTAAGACCACTGCATCTCATTCAAAAAATACTATCTAGCTTTCATCTTCTTAACGAGAGAAAATATGTATCCAGCTGAAAGACGTCTCTGAAAATCGTGGTTCAATAAGATTTCTCATCTAAGATCTAAACAGATAATCCCCGATAGCAAAAGGCCAACATTTCAGGAATGAGTAAAGCGAAACATCTTTGAACACCTTTGAAAGGAATTGTATCTTTTTTTTGTTTAGAGGATCAAAACTGCCCCCAGTGTATCAGATGTGGTCTCAGTAATGCCCTGCACAGATGCAGTAAAAGATTCCTGATTAAACCCAATACCCGTTGCCAGAAACAGCATCATTCCACTTACCTTCCAAATCATTTGATGCATCTGCAGACAGACTTTATATGATTCATGTACCAAGAATATGAAAGACATCTGTATCACAGAGTTCTGCAATCTCTCTCCATATAAATTGTTCCCGACTGCAATAGACAACTCACATTATATTATTACTGCTGAGGGTATGCTCACTAACCTTCCCTGTCTACATCATAATGCAGATTCGCTACCTCCGTTGGAAGATATATTGAATGATAATTTTGGTGTACAAGGTAATTCAGCTTTGATCCATTCAGTCCCTTCATCCAGATATTTTACATAGATTCTTGATCATTGATGACCCTACAGTGATCTCTGAGTCAAAACTAGTGACAGCTTTGTTTAAAAAATCATGTATCTCTACTGTCTATCTCCTGTTAGTGACAGCATTCCTGTTCCTGTGCAGCACTTCAGGCAGTTTGAATGGCCTCGTCTGGGGCTGTGTAATGTACTCAACGAGCTGGATTACTTCATCCTATATACCTGTGTAATTCTTTGGAGGGGCAGAATGGTCTCCTCCCGTTTCATTGTAATGATCCAGTCTGGCTGAATGGAATGTTCCTCCACCCTGTAATCGCATTGAGAGGTGGATTGAGGTAACAACACATGGGGTAGGGACAGCAGTATATCTCTGTAACTGTTTCGAGGGGTGGATTGAGGGAACGACACATGGAATAGAGGCAGCAGTATATTCCTTTAACAACCTGGAGAGTGGATTGACTGAACAACACATTGGAAGGGGAAGCAGTTGGCCATTTGGCAGCACCAGTCAGAATGCTCATGTCTGCTCGGAGTGTGTCTAACCATCCGTCTCCTGTCTGTTCCCAATAAACATTTACTCTCCTGTCCGGCAAAGATCAGTCCAGCTCAAACTAAAATACCTTAATTAACCGAGTCTTCACTGCTTCCTGAGGATGAGGACACCACAGACAGCACAACACTAAAGGGAAAGGGACATCCTTCTTCCATTGTGGGACACATTTTTTTAAAAACTGTGTTAACCTTATATCAAATCACTGCCCCTTTTCGGATAAAGTGGTACAATAACTAGGAACATACATTAACCATTCTGCCCTCCAATCTTTTCCCACATTACCACTGACTGTTTCCAATCAAATATGCTGCTGCTGCTGTCTCAGGAAGAAAATACCTGATAGCATAACAATAAACGGGCATTAAAAAAGGAGCAGAATTAGACCATTAGACTATCGAGTCTGATATGCCATTCAGTCATTTCTAATATGTTCCTCAGCATCATTCCCCTACCTTCTCCATAGAATCCTTGATCTCCTTATAAATCAAAACTTATTTATTTGTGTCTTAATGGCACTCGTGTCTGTGTCTGTGTCTTAATGTGTATTTGTGTGTGTGTGCGTGAGTGTATCCATGTATTTGTTATCTGTGTATTTGTGTGACTATGTCTGTCTGTCTTTGTATCAGCCTGTGTGCTTCTATCTGTGTTTGTGTCTATTTGTGTGTGACTCTTTATGTCTTTGTGTGCTTCTACGTGTGTGCATGCTTATCTCCTTGTATGCATTGTGTATGTTAGTATATTTGGGTATTTACCAACACATCTGTGTATTTCAATGTCTGTATCTTTGTGCAATGGGATATCTGTTCTTCTGCGAGTGAGAGAGATGAGGTTGGAACTGACAGTAGGTTTGAATTGAGAATTGCTCTTTACTGAATATTGCTCCTTATTCAGTTGGTGGTATGTGGGTGTTTCAGAATCTCCACACAAGGCCTCCCGGTCCTCTCCGGCTCTCTCCAGGATCTTCCCCACATATCAGAGTAGGGGGATGAGGGAACGGATATCCGGCACTCCACCACCCAGCTTTGCCCTTTCTGTCCTATTCCAGGCTCTTTCTCCTGGAATGGGAGAAAAGGAGGGAATGAGTGAGAGTGGGAGTGGATGGTCCTGCTGTTCGTGCTAGGCTAGGTGAAGTGTGACATGGTGAGGTGGCCGGAGGGAGTCTGTCCACAGTGTTGTATCCATGCGGTGTTATTAGTGTGTGGGGCTATTGCGTCATGGACAGAAAATGTGGGGGAGGGAAGGTGCTGAATTCAACAGTGAGAGTGGTCGTGGTTGAGCCTTATTTGGAGATAGAGTGTGAACCTTGGTTGAGGGTAGGTGCTGTAAGAGACATACAGTGAGTGTGAGGGAACAGTGAGAATATACGATGACACTTATCCTGACAGAGCGGGGTGGATATTGATGTTTGTCCTGTATTGCTGGACATGTATTCAGAACACGTCAGCATGGAGGTGAGCCTCCTCGAATGTCTTATCCAAATCTATCACCAATAACGACACAGGTTCTGTCCCGCAGATTCCACAGAATCAGTTTGGGTAGGTCTTACAATTAGCAAGGAGAAACAAACCTGTTGTGTTATATATCTGAACCAAAACTGTC
Source organism: Hemiscyllium ocellatum (assembly GCF_020745735.1). Lineage (NCBI taxonomy): Eukaryota > Metazoa > Chordata > Chondrichthyes > Orectolobiformes > Hemiscylliidae > Hemiscyllium > Hemiscyllium ocellatum. The sequence goes on along the minus strand of NW_026867720.1, from coordinate 119,698 downwards.
ACGCAAATGTTTTGCATCATATGCTCTGCAAATTATGTATGCAACTATATGCAAAGGGAAGCTATGACATACTGATATTATTGCTGGGCTCTTAACCCAGAGACCCAGGTAATGTTCTGGGTTCAGGGATTCAAATCCTGCATGGCAGATTGTGGAATTTGAATTTAATAAATATCTGGAATCGAGGGTTTATGATGATCAGGAATCCATTGTTGATTGTTGGAAGAACTCATCTGGTTCACTGATGTCCTTTAGGGAAGGAAATGGTTGTTCTTACCTTGTCTGGCCTGCACGTCACTCCAGACCCAACTCTGTTGACTCTTAACTGCAGTAATAATGGATGGTGTCAAGTTGCATCAGATCTGAGTTAACTAAGTGACTGCTAATGTTGTGAAAAATAAATTCCATAAGTGTATATCAGGTAGGTTGAAGAGTATGTTGTGAATCAAACTAGAGAGCAGATTATTTCGGATTTGGTGTTGTGTGATACTGATTAAGGATGATCAGCCATGATCATATTGAATGGTGGTGCAGGCTCGAAGGGCAGAATGGCCTACTCCTGCACCTATTGTCTATTGTCTATTGTCCATTGTGTGGTCGGAAGGACTAATTACTGACCTTGCTCTGAAGCAGCTTTGGAGGAATAGTGACATTAATATGTTGCATTTTACACGGCGTCTGCATTCAATATGGAATGTTTGAACATTCTGGTCAAACATCATGGAAGCCCAGAAGCTAGAGTGTCAAGTTCACTCCAGTGAACTGGGGAAGTACAATATTAAATTCAGTCAGAGAACAATGGTTGTTAGACCCATATAGTCTTACAGCACGGAACAGACCATTCGGCCCAAACTGGGCCATTCCGAACAAAATGTCCATTCCCACTAACCCCATTTCCCTCCCATTTCCCTGTATCCTTCTAATCCTTTCCTACCTGCTAATTTGTCCAAATGCATTTTAAATTTTGTGAATGTACCCGCCTTAACCACTGCTGCTGGCAGCTCATCCCATATGCATACCACCCTGTGTATAAAAGAAATTGCCCCTCAGGTTCCCTTTTACTCTTTCCCCTCTGACCTTAACTTGATGCCCACTAGTCCGTGATTGCCCATTCTGGGGGGGGGGGGGAACTGAGTGCATTCACTCTATCACTGCCTCCCATAATCTTTTACACTGCTATCAGATCCCCTTCAGCCTCATACATTCTAAAGTAAAAACTCCTAGCTTGTTCAACCTCTCACTATAACTCAGACCATGGAGTCTTGGCAACATCCTTGTAAATTTCTTCTGCACTCTTTCTAGTTAAATAACATCCTACCTAGAGCAAAGTGAACAAAACTGAACATGATGCTACAAGTATGGACTCGCCAACATCTTGTATAACTACAACATAACTCCCTAATTTCGATATTCAGTGCTGTAACTGATGAAAGCCAGTGAGTCAAAAGCCTTTTTCAGTGCCTTGTCTACCTGGGACTCCACTTACAGAGAAATGTGCACCTGAATTCCAGGATCACTCTGTTCCACTGCACTCCTTAAGACCCTGCCATTCACCATGAAACTCCTGCCTTGATTTGACTTTCTAAAATGCAAGAACTTACACTTATCTGAATTAAACTCAATTTGCCATTTCTCGGCCCACTTACCCACCTGATCAAGGTACTGCTGTAATTTCTGAAATTTCTGATAACCTTCCTCACTGTCCACGATATCACCTATTTTAGTGTCACCTTGAAACTTACAAATCATGCCCGTACATTCTCAGCTAAATCACAGATATGTGTAATATATGAATATATGGTCCCAGCACCGACCCCTGAGGCATTCCACTTATCACAGGCCTCCAGTCCGACAAGCATCCTTCCACGATTACCCTCTTCTTCCTATCATCAAGTTAATTTTGGGCCTAATTTGCCAACTCTCCCTCAATTCCATGTGATCTAACCTTCCAGAGCAGCGTACCATGTGGAACCTTATTGAAGGCCTTACTGAAATCTATATATACAACCATGCCCTTGACAAAGTTACTGGTCACTTCATCAAAGCAGTCTAACAAATTTGTGAGCCATAATCCCCCATTAACAAGGCCCTGTCTTTCCAAATGCATGCATATCTTCTCCCTCAGAATCTAGTCAAATAACTTACCTGCCACAGATTTTAGGTTTACTGGTCGATAGTTCCCCGGTTTTTTTTGTAGCCCTTCATGAATAACGGCACAGCATTCCCTACCCTCCAGTCCTCCAGGACCTCATCCATTGGCCACCGATGATGCAAATGTGCCAACCAGGGCCCCCGCTATTTCTTCCCTGTCCTCCTGCAGTGTTCCTGAATATATATGGTCAGGACCAGGAGATTTATAGAAATACAACAAAGTCTGAAAAATACGTCTATTTATTTCAGGTAAAACACCCAAGAGTGAGAAAGTGAGTTAACAATGATTAGCATAATAAATTAAAGATTATATTAATCACAGGAAGTGACTTCAGAAGAATTCCACACATTGTGGAATCCTGACAGTTCTCAGAAATTTACGATCCAGTAAAGGAGGGCCATGAAACGGGTAAGGAAATCAAAAAGCGAACATGCATGCAAACAAACAGGAACACAAAGACTGCATAAATCTATGTTTTATATTTCAAAGGAAAGACAAAGGCACAGTCAAATGTGGACATCTGCAATCAGGAGAGACGAGCTTATTATGGATAACAGGGAAATGGCCAAGCAAATAACCAGTTACCTTGCATCTGTCTTCATGGAGGAAGATTCAGAAAATCACCCAGAAACACGACGTCATCATATAGGAGCTGTGGATCGAAAGACATAAAGTCAATTTCTATCAGTAACAAGGCTTTACTTGAACATGCAGCTGGATTGAGCATTGCTAACCTTCACAAACCAGATGTACTTCATACCAAAATCTTCAGAAATAAACCACTAATAGAAATATTAGTTGCACTGCCGATGACTGTGTTCTATTAGGAAGTGCATTCTGCATAGTCTGGATCCAAGCACTATAGATGAACGGGAATGATCCAAGCATCTACAAAGGGAAGAAGAGATAGTGTGGAGAACTGCAGACCAATTAACTTGACATTTGTGGGGAAACTGTTGGAATCTATTATATAGGATGTGATATTCGTTATTTAGAAATTAACAGCAACATTGGAGAGAATCAGTATGCATTTCTGAAAGGGAAATCATACTTGACAAGCTTTGGAATTGTTTGAAGTTGATTCTTACAGCGTAGATAATGGGGAACCAGTACAATTGGCATATTTTAGATTATCAGAAGGCTTTCTATAAGAATGCAGACAATGAGTTTGTAAATGCAATGAATGTGATGGGTATTTGGAGGAATATATGCAAGTGGGAAGTTAAAGTTTGGATTGCCTTCCTTTAAGGGAGTCAGAATATAGATGTAAAGACATATTGAATCAGTTTAACAGCGTGTTGTTGAGTACTGTTCCTGGAACATTGAGCAAGGTTTTGGTGACCAAATCTGAGAAAGAATATACTGACCACAGAGGAAGTTCAATGGACATTCTCCATATTAATCCCTCAGATGGTGAGATTGCCTGATGAGGAAACGCGGCCCGTGTTCTCCAGAGTTTCAAAGAATGAGAGATGGGTAACTGTGAAATGTATAAAATTAACAAAACATGTGACAAGTTGGAAATTAACAGGATGTTTCTCCAGCTGCCTAATCCACATTCAAGTGAATTAATGGCAGGATAAAGGGCAGACCATTTAAGGCTGCAATAAGGAGGAAATTCTGCACGCGTAGGGGACTAATTAACAGAGGGGCATGGAAACCAGCAGCCAGGGCAAGATTAGGGAGAATTCCCATATATTCTACAAATGTGTACAGCGGAACAGAATGACCAGGGAACAGGTAGGACTCATTAGTGACTTTCCAAATTGCATCCAAATGAAGTTTAGTGGTAGGAGACACAAGGTGGTGGTTGATTCCTTGTGTGACTGGAGGCCAGTATCCAATGGTATACTACAGGGATCAGTGCTGTATCCCTTATTATTTGTGATTTGGAGGTGCTGGTGTTGGACTGGGTGGACAATGCTAAATATCGCATTACAACAGATTATAGTCCAACAGGTTTATTCGGCGGCACTAGCTTTTGAAGTGCTGCTTCTTCATCAAAGCACACAATCACCTGATGAAGAAGTAGCGCTTCGAAAACTAGTGCCTCTGAACAATCCTGTTGGACTCGAACCTGATTTGTGTGATTTCCCACTTTATTATTTGTGGTTCTCATAAATGACGTCGCTGTGAATATGGACGAGAGGTGGGGAGTGTGATAAGTAAGTTTGTGTTTGATACGCGGATTGGCCGGTTGGTTGGCAGTGAGGAGGAAGGCCTTAAGTTACGGGAAGATACAGATGGAATGGTCAGCTGGGAAGGTCAATGGCAGATAGAACATAACCCTGATGAATATGGGGTGATACACTTTGAAAGAAGGAATCAGACAGGGGAGGACTCAATGAATGGTAGCACGCTAGGAAGGTTAGAGGATGTTCTCCACACATCCCTGAATGTGATGGGCAGGTTAATACACAATTTGGGAAAGCATAGGGGACTGTAAACAGAACCTTGATTCATTGAGGCACAGATTATAAGACCTATGCGCAACTTTGGTGATGCCAAGATGCAATACAGTGTAGTTCTGGGAATCACATTACATGAAGGATGTGATTGCACTGGATGGGGGTGGGGGGGGGGATGCAAAGGAGATTCACCAAGATGTTCCCTGGGATGGAGCACATCAGCTATGGAGAGAGGCTGGATAAGCTTGGGTTGTTTAGTTTGGAGGAGAGGAGGCTGAGGGGGACGTCATTCTGAAGGATAGAATTACGAGGAGCAGGGGCAGTGTGGATGGAGAGCAGCTGTTCCTTTTAGTCAAAGGGCCACACTTTTAAAGTGAAGGGTTTGGGGTTTAGTGAGGATTTGAGGATTGCGTTTCACCCAGTGTTGGCGTCTGAAATGTTTTTCTTGAGAGGCGAGTTGTTATGGTAACCTTAAAACCATTAGTAAATACATGGTAGTGCACTTGAAATGCCTTAAGATTCACGGCTACGAATATTGTGTCGCGAAGTGGGTCTAATGTAGACCGTGTTGTATTTCTGATTGTACAGAGTCTTTGCTTCTGTGATTGTATGGCTGTGGAAGGCCAATCACTGAGTACCTTAAAATAGGAATTGATAGGATTCTGAAGAATATCTTAACAAAGTTTTTACACAGAACTTGTAATATTTTCTGAAAATATGTCAATGGCAAAATTAGGGGGAAAAAATGTGCAGCTTTCCTAGAGATTGATACCAGATAATTGAGGACCGGGAAATAGCAGAACTATGGGGCAAATACTTCAGTTATGCATTCACAGAAGAAAGCAAAACAAAAAAGAAAACTTCCTAGCAATACGAGGGAACTTTAGTCTGGTGAACAAAAGGGAATAGAATTAAATTATCAACTAAACAGATTAGAGAAAGTATCGGACTGAAATTACTGGGCATTGACAAATTCAACGGAGATTCATGAAATAGGAATCATATTTGAGAAAGTGGCTTTTAGCAAAATTATGTAGAAGCTATCAGTGCAGTACGAGTGGAATTTCAGAAAGAGTTTTGATAAAGCCCCAAGCCTATTGTGCAAATTTGAATCCTGTGGGACTGGGGCTAATACATGGACATGGTTCTCGAAGGACAGAGCTGGCAGGAAACAGTGAGTAGGAATAAAACAACTTTTTTTTAATGGAAGGCTAGGAGTATACAGCAAGGATCGTGGCTTGGGCGCCAGCTATTGCCAATACACATCATATATTTGGTTGAGTGTCTCAAATGCAATATTCCCAAGTTTGCTGACAGCACTAAACAATGTCAGCTTGTGAGTGGTGAGGAGGATGTAAAAAAGCTCCAGGGTGACTGAGGCAAGTGAAAAGACTGGGTACATATGTGGCGGATGGAGAGCATGGGAGAGATGAGATGCTGTGTACATTGATGGGAACAATAGAATGGCAGCCTATCATTTGAAAAGGGAGTGGTTGAACAATGTTGCTCTATAAAGGAACTTAAGCTGCATTTTTGTTTATTGCTGTGCAGCTCTCCGAGTCCATGTAAGGCAGTGAGTTCTGAATCCAGGAGTCAATACTGGGAATAGCATTGGCACGCTGACCAGTGTATATAGACCCTGCAAATGGGGATCTGTAACATTGAAAGGAATCTGGATCTCCCTGTACACCAGTCACTGAAAGCAATATTTCAGGAGCAGTAAGTAGGGAGGAAGATAAATACTGTATTCACCTTCATTTCAGAGGGATTTGAGTACAGGAGTAAGAGTATCTTACTGCAGCTGTACAGGGCCTTGGTGAGACCCCATCTCGAACATTGTGCAGCATTGTGTGCAGTTTTGGTCTCTGTTCCTAATAGAGGACAAACCTGACATTGAGAGAGAGCAGCAAAGGATGACCAGACTGATCTCTGGGATGACAGACTTGTTATGGGTGAGTTTGGGAGGGACTGGACTTGTGTTCCATTAGGTTTAGGAAAATGAGTGGATATCTCAGTGAAATATATCACACTCTGATTGGCGAGACAGATTGGAAGCAGAGATGGTAATTGCCCTGGCTCGGATGTCTCAAGCAAGGGGCCACACTATCAGGTACAGACAGGCCGCTTTGCATTGAGGTGAGAATAAATGTCTGCACTCTGAGACTGGCGAACCAGGGGTACTCTCTCCCAGATCAGGCTGTGGAAGTCATGACGCTGAATATAAATAAGGACTTCTGGAAACTAAAGGGATAGCGAGAGAGCAGGAGTACGGTGTGAAGATAGAAGATCAGCTATCAGTCTAGATTGTTCTCCAATAACGCGGTAGCTCTGTTTCTGTGCAACACTGTGTTGTCGAAAATAGTGCAATATTAATAATGGGGTCTATGGAAAAAAGAGATTAAGGGGCGAACCCCCAAAAATATCAGTAAAAACTAAAAATTAAATTTGGTCGAACACACACACACACACACTAGGACAGTCTAAATAAATCTTTAAATCACATGCTGTAATGGAACAGTGCTGTAAATGTAAAACTTTCACACTAGTCACTCACTGGAGCACTGTACCTTTCACCAGAAAGCACGTGGGGGGCTGACTGATCACGTGATGCCGATGGGGAATTCCAGGTCTCCTCAAGATTCTCCCCACAGTTTGGAATAAAGTTCTTTCTAAATGTAGTCTACAATTTCCAGTTTCAGGCTGTTTCAAGGCTTCGTGAGCACATTGCATTCCTGTTTTAGCTGAACACATTGTTTGTACATTTTGCAAAGAGAGGATCCTGAGGCAGGGTTTTGCTGTTGAGCTGGTTCCCGGCAAGGAATCGCGTCACAGTGAATGGGAATTCACTTTTGAGAAAAGATATACGAATCATATTGCAGCCAAATTGTATTTAATCAACACGTTTTACTGGAGAACTGCCTGTATATTTTTTGGAGGAGCAAAACTGATGGGCTGAAGGCACTACAGAAGTTCTCTTTTTCTATTTCACAATGTTTAAACATATTAAGGGATATGAATATTGTATGGGGAAAACTGCACTGAGGAGATGTTCGGCCATTAACTAGCACAGGGAAAGCTCAATGTGTTGTATGACCTACTCCTGTCACAATGTTTCTGTGCAGTCTGTGGGAAAGCTCTGCAAATATTGTTACAAGCTCTCAGCTGTTCGGAAAGGAGGTCTCTGCAGGATCGACAGGATTGTGTTTCCCATTCCCTGTTCTAATAACGAGGCTGGGGCCTGGTGTTCGCTACGGGTCCATCCATTAAGACCTTAGTGCAGTTTGGTATAATTCAGTGTCTTGCTTGGCCGATTCAGAGACCATTGAAGAGTGTATCACACGTCTGTGTGTCTGGAGTCACTTTTAGGCCAGACCAGGAAAGCACGGGAGACTCACTTCCTGAAAGTACGTTGGGGAAGGAGATCGATATTTACAATTGATGTTGCACACAAAATCACTATTACTGACACCAGAGTTTAGGTCTTGATATTTTCTTTATTGTTTTTAATTTGCACCAGCTAACACAGCATTAGCCTGGTCTGGATTAGTAATCCAGTGACATTTCCACAACAACATCATCTCCACATGGAAACCTATCGGAAACCACACTGAGCAGATTATTTCTGTGCTGCTTGACAGCTCTGTCAAATAGAACTCCCACCCATTTAACTGTCGTGATGGGACTGGAGGACTAGTAAATAGTCAGATTGCAGTAATCCTCCTCTCAGCGGATTGGACAGAGTTGAGTAATTTTCCACATTACTCAGAGTGATGTCAGAGTTGGAGCTGGAAGGAAACAGATTCCCCAGGGACACGGCTCGTTGAGTAGCACAAGTCTTCAGTCCTATTACAGGAAATGGTGTCAGGACCCACTGCCTTTGTCGTATCTCCTGTGTCCAGCTATTTTTTTCATGTAACGTGCAGTGAATTGAATTGTTTTGTGACTGCCCTCTGTGATTCTGTGGGCATCATGGCGAGGGTGAGTTGAATAATCGACTCAACACTTCTGGCTAAAGATGGTGCAGGTATTGCATCTTTTACACTGACGTACAGGGCTGTTCCATTATTTTGGATGCGAATATTTTTGGAGTCCTCTCTTCCAGTAAGTTGTTTAATGATCCATCGGCTTTTATGCATGGATTTGACAGGCCGACAGAGCTTAGATCTGATTTGTTAGTCTTGGGATCATTTCTCCCTCTGCATCAGATGTTAGTCCTGTTGTTTGGAGTGTAACCAGTCAAGTGTGGTCGCATTAATGTGTTGTCATCAGGTTTAGGTGCACGTGATTCCGACCCTGGCATGTTTACCCACACTCGTCACTGACCCATGGATCGGCTTGAGGGTAGTGGTAGACTGGTGAATTATCATGAGGAAAATGTTACAGATTGTCATTGAAAATAATTCTGCTTCTTCTGCTGCTGTGATCTACATCATCAGATGATAACCCAGTTTAAGCCTCAATATTTACAATTCAATTCTACTGACTGTTACCCATTTCACACCGAGACCCACTCACCCATCAGCCCTGTATTCAGTGACCTATTCTGGTTTATGATGCGGAAAGACTTCCATTTTCATATTCTCATTCTGCTGGAAGTCTTTCCTTGGTGCCACGCCTCCAAATTGTTGCATAAACTCAATCCATTTAAGGCACTAATCCGAATCTTCTCCTTTCCATAATGATATCTTCTGTGTTCGAAGTGAACGTGTTTCCCTCTGTTCTTCTCCCTGACCATGATTCTGTAGTGTCAGTGATGCCAACCTTATGCAATTTCAGAGTCAACAAACTTCTGCACCATGCCTAACTATTCAGTTCCCAGTAAACGGCTCTCCACTGTCACTATATTCTATAATACAGACAGAGAAGGGCACCACTTTGACTGGAACAACACACGCACATACTAAGACACACAAGGACGTTCTCAGAGGAATGGCATTCTAACCAGAAGTCCATCAATAAACACATCAGTTTGGATCCTACCTACCTCCTCTTGTAATAAAAAAAACGGGAATGACATCACCCACCGTAAAAAAGAAAAACCTATAAATAGAGAGAGGGGACATACCACCAGCGCTTCAGCGGAGACTCTCACTGATGATGTCACCTGGTGACGAAACGTCTGAAAACAAATATTCATGCTCAGTGAGCTAACTTGCATACATATAAGTTGTTATTTTTCGTTAATTAGTGGAATTTAGGAGTTCTCTGTCACCCACGTTTTAACAGATTATGAGGTGAGATTAGCTTTTCTGGGTGTGTTGTTTTAATTAACAGAGGGGTTCGACATTGATGTCGTAACAGTTTGGGGCCTTGCTGGGGACTTGGACAGACTTGAACAGATTTGTGGTACAAAAGGTCCCAGCAGATTCCAACACATTGCAATTAGTGACCTGGATCTTCAAATAAAACCGTTGGGAAAATTCATTTAATTTTGTTAACTTGTGGTTGGTTAAAGTAAAAGTGAAAGAATTGTTTATTTTAACATAACTAAAGAGGTTCCCAAATTTGCCAAGGAAGTTTACAAAGTCAGAGCAAGGAATATGTTTATAATTAGCAAATAGGTTGGAATTGGGTCTAACCAGGGACAAAAGGGAAGCTGAAATTGTAACGGAGATGGTCAAGCACTTTGGTGTGTCCGAGAAACAGGCAACTGCAGTAGAGTTAGAAAGAAACTTAAATTGCAAATCTGGCAACTGGAGTTAGAAGGTGAAAATAGGGACGGAAACAGAGAGAGAACAAGGGGAATGGGAAAGAGAGGAAAAGAGAGAGAGAATTTGAAATTCGGAAGTTGGGAATTAGACAAGAAAGTTAAATGAACAGGATAGAGATGAAGGGATGTATACAGCTATGGTAATACATTGTCATATTTCAGTGAGAAAAATGTCAATATCTGTTTTTATTTTATTTGAAAAACAAAATGGCTTGGCAGATGATGTGTCCAGTGAACTTGTGGGCAATGCTCATTCAGACTACGCTGGTGGGCACAGGAGTGAGGTATTTGCAGCACTGACAGATGAGGGGTCAAGAGATTATGCAGATTATCAAACTGGCTATTTTGATTGGTTATGCATTGGTACTAGAAGAATGTAGGCAGAGATTCAGAAATATAGAGACGGAACTAGGTCAGGCTTATGTTGAGTTTAGAAGAATTAAACACAGTCATTTTGATAGATGGGTGCTGGCCTTAAAAATGGATAAGACCTGTGAGGCTCGAAGGGAGATTATTCTACTGGAGGAGTTTAAAGACTCACTTCCAGAGATGGTAAAAAATCGTGTGAATGAATAGAAATTTCAAGAAGTGAGAAGTGTGGCAGAAATGGCAGGCAAACATGCATTGGTGCATGAGATGAAATTTAGCTTCTGGGAGGATTTTCATCTGTGAAGGATAGAAACTGGGAGGATGGGAGATCACACACTACAAAGCGAACAGTAGTGCACAATAGTTTACTATAGGTGAAAAAAGATGCCCAAGGGGGTTGAAAGGAGGTGAAAGGCCTATGGTGTTCTCACTATTAGGGAGTGAAACACATACCATTACAGTGCCCATGGTTTAAGAAAGGCACTGGGAAAAGGAGCTTTCACTGCAGTAAGCTGGGACACACTGTGCTGGGGGTGGAAGGAAGATACTTTAGGAAAAGATGTGGTAGAAGAGGCTAGGCCAGTGGCATTAGTGAAACTGTTAAAGAAGACCCCAAGTCTCCAAGGAGCTGTAGGAGAGTGCACAGCCTAGGTACAGAGTCAGTGACTGGGCTCTATAAAGAATTCGCCTCTGTGGATAAAGTTTACTCAGAAGGTAAGGGGTGGGGGGGTGCGGGGGAGGTCAATAAATTATAACTTTGAGATACTGGGTCTGCTCTGTCGCTAATAGTTGAGAAGTGAGCTGCCAGAAAAGCATAATAGATCAGGCAGCGTCTGAAGAACTCGACAATCTACATATCAGGTATAAACCCATCGTCAGGAATGTGAAGCGGGGACAAGGGGGCTGAAAGATAAATAGGAGGGTAGGAGCTGGACTCGCGGGAGGGTCACTGGGAGGGCGATAGGAAGATGTTGGTGGGAGTGATAGTGATATGTCAGAGCAGAGGGTCGAGTAGATAGGTGGGAAGGACGATGGACAATTAAGACAGTTCAAGAGGGTGGTGCTAATTTGAATGGTTGGATCTGGCATAAGGTTGTGGGAGGAGAGGTTTGGAAATTGGTGAAGTCGATGTTGATGCGGTATAGTTTAAGGGTTCCAGCTGTCCTACCACCTATCCACTTCACCCTCCTCCCGGACCTATCACCATCACACCCCACCTGCATCTACTTATCGCCTTGCAAGCTACCTTCCACCCAGCTCCACCCCCACCCTCTTATTTATTTCTCAGCCCCCTTTCCCCTTCCTTACCCCCTCTTATCTGATGAAGTGCTTGTGCCTGAAACGTCAACTCTCCTGCCTCCCAGATACTGCCTGATCTGCTGTGCTTTTCCAGCCCACACTTTTGAACTCTGATCTCCATTGTTTACAATCCTCACTTTCTCTCAGTCCCTAATAGCAAGAGATGGAAGGATTTTCACTCTTTCTGACATGTTACTCAAGAGCGTGATAATGTGTGGAATTGGGGCAGAAATTAAGGTTAGGGAGAGAAACATCACATTGGAGTGCCAAATCAGGATTGGGGGAGTATCAGTGAGAGTGAGTGACATTGTCAGTGCCAAATGGTAGGTAAGTCACAGGCAGTAATAAAACCAGCACCTTTGTTGCCAATTCCTGAATTCGAAGAACCTTTCACGTGGGTTCTGATTAATTGTGGAAATGGAGGAGTCCAAGGATCTGCATGACCTTGGTGGAGAGGCGCTCTTCCTACAGCCATCGTTTGCTGTGGTCTGGCGATGGAGGAGTTCCACCTACTTGCGGAACGTTTCAGGCAACACCTCTGGGACACCGGGACAAAACCAATCCAACCACCCTGTGGCTCAACACTTCATCTCCCCCGCCCACTCCACCAAGGAGATGCAGGTCCTTGGACTCCTCCTGGAGGAAGAGCTGGAGGAAGAGCGCCTCATCTTCTGCCTATGAACCCTCCAACCATAAGGGATGAATACAGATTTCTCCAGTTTCCTCATTTCCCCTCCCCGCACCTTGTCTCAGTCAAATCCCTCAAACTCAGCACCGCCTTCCTAACCTGTAATCTTCTTCCTGATCTCTCTGCCCCCACACCCATTATGGCCTATCACCCTCACCTTGATCTCCTTCCACCTATCGCATTTCCAATGCCCCCCAAGTCCTTCCTCCCTACCTTTTATCTTAGCCTGCTGGACACACTTTCCTCATTCCTGAAGAAGGGCTCATGCCCGAAACGTCGACTCTCCTGCTCCTTGGATGCTGCCTGACCTGCTCCACTTTTCCAGCAACACATTTTCAGCCCACATCCTTCTAATTCTTTTCATTCACATATTTATCCAAATGCTTTTGAGATGTTGTTAATGTATTCATCTCAACCACATCTGCTGGCAGCTGATCCACGTACCAGCCTCTGTGTAAAGAAGTGGCCCCTCAGTTTCCCTTTTATTCCTTCCCCTTTAACCTTAAATTGACCCCATCTCATCCTCGATTCTCTACACCTGAAAGCATTAACCCTATCCATGCCCCTCATGATATTATGCAGCTCTATAAGGTCCCCCCTCAGTCTCCTACACTCTATAGAAAAGGTCCTAGCTTGTCCAACCTCTTCCTATAACTCAGACCCCATTGGGTCCTGGCAATGTCCATGGGAATTTATTCTGCACTCTTTCTAATTTCATAAAATGCTCCCTATATCAAAGTGACAAAACCTGAACAGAATACTCCAAGTGCGGCCTTACCAAAGTCCTGTAAAACTGCAACATAAATTCCCAACTTCCATACTCAATGTCCGGCCTGATGAAGGTCAGTGTGCCAAAAGCCTTCTTCACTGCCCTGTCTACATGTGACTCCACTCTCAGAGAACCGTGCACCTGAACACTAAAGTCTCTCTGCCCACTACACACCTTAGAGCCCTCCCATTCGCCGTGCAACTCCTACCTTGAGTTGAGTTTCCAAAGTGCAAGGCATCACGCATCTATATTAAATTCCATTTACCATTTCTCGGCCCACTTTCCAACTGATTAAGGTCCTGCTGCAATTTGTGATAAACTTCCTCACTGATCATGCTCCCACTTATTTTAGTGTCATCTGCAAACATACTAATCATGCCTTGTACATTCTCAAACAATTCTTAGATAACAAACAGCCATGGACCCAGCCTCCAGCCTGACAAGCATCCTTCCGCTAAACCATCTGCTTCCTACCATCAAGCCATCTGTGCATCCAATTGGCCAGTTCCCCCAGCATTCCACATGATGTAATTCTTCAGAGCAGCCTGCCATGTGGAACTTTATCAAAGGCCTTACTGATATCCATAGAGACTATGGTTACCGCTCGGCACTCGTCAACCTTCTTGGTCACTTCATCAACGAACTCTAACAAATTTGGGGAGCATGATCTCCCACTCACAAGTCTATGCTGACAGCTCCGAATCAAACCCTGTGTAAGTAATGGGTGCAGACAATGGTCGGCTGTCCTTCATTGTAAGATGACTCAAGCACATAAGTAATGCTATCTTCCTGCTGTTTTAGGGCCTTGCTGCGAACGTGGTTGGGACACTTTCTACGGACTTGATCTCCTTTGTAAGGAATGATCTCCTTATCACAGACACGGGTGATGGTATCACGAGGATAGAGTGAAGAAGCTGAGTGTTTAATCAGTACAGCTGTGAGAGAAGAAGAAACGGTGACGTTAAACATGAGGAGTGGCAGCGATCACTTACTTCCAAAAGAGACATTGATAGGGAGAGAAATTCCATACTTTACCAAGGATTGGTTGGTTTGATTTATTGTCACGTGTACCTCAGTACAAGGAAACACTTTATTTATGAGCAGTGGAGGAAGATCATAGTAAACATGGCCAGACAGATCATAGGGTGCAAATCGACTTGGACAGAGTAAGGCACACAGGTTACACTGAACAGGACATGCACTAGACAAGATCAACATGAACAAGATCAGCATTATTTGAACTTAGAGAGTCCATTCATCAGTCTAATGTGACTTTCCTAATAGTTTATATGCCTTTATTAACTCTCCCCACGTTATTGTGCAGTCGGCGTGTGAACCCATATTGAACATCAGAGAGTTGGTGGCGATGAAGAATTGGGTATGAAAGAGGATTTGAGACCGACAGCAGATCAGTCATGATCTGAGTGAAAGGCAAGGCAGGCTTGGGGAGTGAATGACCTGCCCCTGTGTCTGATGTTCTCCCATTCTGTTATTGGAAAGTTAGTAGGTGATATTTTCATGAATGCTGTTATTGAATGTTGCCGTCAGGGAGACCGGAGGATTTTGTGAGCCATCGCTGGGTGAGGTATGGGGGCTGTATTCACAGTAAATTTGGGTCTACAACATGACACACAAATGGAGCACAAGTTTCAGAGAGGGGAAGCTCTGTAAAGAGAGATGAGGGGCCTCTTTCATACCCAGCCTGGGTTTTACAATTACATTTCTCAAATCACCTCAAAGCGTGTGGGACAGTCTTGAAGGGCCGAATGATCTCCTCTGCTTCTGTGCACCAGGTTATAGAAGTAAGTAGCCTCTAAATGCTCCTGCCAAACAGGTTTAATGGGCTGAATGGAACACAGGAACACGGGATTGAGGGACAGGAATGAGTCATTAGATACGTTGAACCTTCTCCACCAGGCACTAAGATTGTGGCTGATCAGGGTGTGGTCTCAGCCCCACTTTCCTGTCTGCGTCCCATTATCCATGACTCAGTTCTCTGTCAAATATTTCAGTAACGCAACTTTCAATCAATGTGAACATAGAGGCATAATAAACTTCCAGTGAAAACGATTCTGATTTGAAAGTTACTTCCAGAATTTTTCGTCATCCTCTTATAGAATCAGGGTCATTCAGAACGGAAACAGACCCGTTAGTCCGATCTGTTCACTCCGATCAGATTTCAAATCTGATCCAGTCCCATTTGCCAACATTTGGCCAATAAGCTTTCTCTTTCAGATACTTTTTAAATGTGCGATTGTAAACGCCTTCACCACTTCCTCTGACAGCACTTTATGTACACACATCACTCTGTGTGTGAAACATTTACCTTCAGGTCTCTTCTAAATCATTCCCCCTCTCCCCTGCAACCTATGCTCTCCTGTTCTGGGCTCCCTGAATCTGGCGACCAGAACATGGCTGTTCAGAATATCCATGCCCCTGAGGATTTTATAAACGTCTATAATGTGACCCCTCAACCTCTGACACTCCAGGGGGAAACACCTCAAACTAATCAACCTCTCCCTAAAGCTCAAACCTCCAGTCCTGGAACATCCGTGTCAATCTTTTCTGCAGACAACCGAGTTGTACGCAGTATTCTTAAAGTGGCCTCACCAACATCCTGTACAGATACAACATGCCACCACAACTCCTATACTCAATGCTCTGACCGATTAAGGCAAATTTATAAAATGCGTTCTGTACAGCACTGCATGCATTCGACTCCACTTTCAAGGAACAATGTACCTGCAGCCCTATGTCTATTTGTTTCACTTCACTCACCAGGCCCTTACCATTAAGTGTATAATTCCTGCCCTGATTTGCCTTCACAAAATGTGTAACCTCGTATTTATCTAAATCAAACTTCATCTGTCACTCTTTGCCCCTTTGTCCCATCTATTTGTTGTCTTGTTGTACTCTGAGATAATCTACTACACCACCTTTCTGATTTAATCAGTAAACTTACTAACTATGGTCCCAATATTCACATCTAAATCCTTTACATAAATGATGAAATGCAGTGAACTCAGTCCTGATTCTTACAGCACAGTGTTGCTCACAAGCCTCCAGTCTGAAAAATATCCCTCTTCCTTCAAGCCAATTGTGACGAGCTTCTTCTATATCCCATGTGACTGAAACTTACTAATCTGCTTACCGATCGGAATGTTATGAACACCTTGCTGAGGTCCATATTGACAATGCCTACCAAACTGCCTTCATCAATATTCTTTGACACCTCCTCATAAAACTCAACCAAATTAATGAGACATGATTTCCCATGCAGAAACCTACGTTGACTACCCCGATCAGACCTTGCCTTCCCAAATGTATGTAAATGCTATCCCTCAGAATCCCCTCCAACAACTCACCCACCATCGACATCTGGCTCACCGGTCTATAGTTCCCCGGCATTTTTGGGTCACTGTTTCCTTTTCTAGTCCCACTCCTGCACTGCTCACAACAAACGTTAAATGTAACCAGGTCGGTGATATGGCCGATGATATCGGTCTCAGACTGGGTCAGGGTCAGTTTTAGGAACAAGTCAGGCTAGTTTCTTTAATCTGCTCAAATAGCACGTTTATGATCCAGAGCAATGTTACTCCAGCTATGGTGGAAAGATGAATGGCAAACTGTTTGGTATTTCAAATAAAGAATTGATATTTCCCTTTCTAAAAACACTGACACACACACACACACACAAAATAAACAAAATCTCTGCAATTTCACGTTGAAAGAACCTTGTTCAAATATTAGCGTAGCTAATGACTAAAGGAAAAATTGAGAGATTGTCCAAAATGTTATTACGCTTCTGAGGATATTCTACTCACACAGCTGCTAGCAATGGGAATTTATCCTGGGAGAGTTGGATTTGGCTCAATTCCCTTTGCATTAGGAACTGGACATTGTTGCCGATGTGAATATTGAGTCACAGTTAATTAGAATGGATGGCTTTGAGGTATGTAGGGAAGAGGTGTTGGAAATTCTGCAAAGGGTGAAAATAGATAAGTCCCCTGGGCCTGATGGCATTTATCCTAGGATTCTCTGGGAAGCAAGGGAGGAGATTGCAGAGCCATTGGCCTTGATTTTTATGTCGTCGTTGTCTACAGGAATAGTGCCAGAAGACTGAAGGATAGCAAATGTGGTTCTCTTGTTCAATAAGGGGAGTAGGGATAACCATAGTAACTATAGGCTGGTGAGTCTCACTTCTGTTGTGGGCAAAGTCATAGAGAGGATTGTAAGGGATAGGATTTATGAACATCTGGATAGGAATAATGTGATCAAGGATAGTCAGCATGGTTTTGTGAAGGGCAGGTCGTGCCTCACAACTGTTATTGAATTCTTTGAGAAGGTGACTAAGGAGGTGGACGAGGGTAAAGCAGTAGATGTGGTGTATATGGATTTTAGTAAGGCATTTGATAAGGTTCCCCATGGTAGGCTACTGCAAAAAATGTGGAGGTAAGGCATTGAGGGTGCGTTGGAGGTTTGGATTAGGAATTGGCTGGCTGGAAGTCAGAGGGTAGTAGTTGATGGTAAAGTTTCATGTTGGAGTGCAGTTACTAGTGGTGTTCCGCAAGGATCTGTTTTGGGACCATTGCTGTTTGTCATTTTTATAAATGACCTGGAGGAGGGGCTAGAAAGTTGGGTGAGCAAGTTTGCGGATGATACGGAAGTCGGTGGAGTTGTTGACAGTGAGGAAGGATGAGGCAGGTTACAGCGGGATATAGGTAAGCTGCACTGCTGGGCAGAAAGGTGGCAAATGGAGTTCAATGTAGCTAAGTGTGAAGTGATTCACTTTGGTAAGAGTAACAAGAAGATGGGGTACTGGGCTAATGGTCGGATACATGGTAGCGTGGATGTGCAGAGGGATCTTGGTGTCCATGTACACAGATCTCTGAAAGTTGCCACCCAGGTAAATAGTGCTGTGAATAAGGCATATGGCGTACTGGCTTTTATTGGTAGAGGAATTGAGTTCCGGAGTCCTGAGGTCATGTTGCAGTTGTATAAGACTCTGGTGCGGCCGCATCTGGAGTATTGTGTGCAGTTTTGGTCGCCAAACTAGAGGAAGGATGTGCACTGGAACGGCTACAGAGGAGCTTTACCAGGATGTTGCCTGGTATGGTAGGAAGATCGTATGAGGAAAGACGGAGGCACTTGGGGCTGTTTTCATTGGAGAAAAGAAGGTTTAGGGGTGACTTGATAGAGGTGTACAAGATGATTAGGGGTTTAGATAGGGTCCACAATGAATACCTTTTTCCACGTATGGAGTCAGCTATTACGAGGAGGCATAGCTTTAAATTAAATTAAGGGGAGGTAATTATAGGACAGATGTTAGGGGTAGATTCTTTACTCAGCGAGCCATGAGTTCATGGAATGCCCTGCCAGTAACAGTGGTGGACTCTCCCTCTTTATGGGCATTTAAACGGGCATTGGATAGGCATATGGAGGACAGTGGGCTAGTGTAGGTTAGGTGGGCTTGGATCAGCGCAACATCGAGGGACAAAGGGCCTGTACTGCGCTGTATTTTTCTATGTTCTTTGTTCTCTGTTCTCGGCAGCCCGGATGTTCCAGGTGAGCACAGTAGCTCAGTAGTTCGTACTGTTGTCTCACAGCATCAGGGACATGAGTTCAATTCCAGCCTCGGGAGACTATCTGTGTAGAGTTTGCATCTTCTCCCCTTGTCTGCGTGAGCTTCTGATGGGTGCTCCCGTTTCCTCCCACTTTCCAAAGCTTTATAATTCAAGTCGATTGGTCAAATAGTCCATAGAGTTCAGCGATTTCTACTTTAGGTGCACTAGTCAGTTGTAACTGTAAGGGCATGGGAAGGTTAGTCATTGGAAGGTTGGTATGTACTTGTTGGGCCGAAGGGCTTGTTTCCACACTGCAGGGATTCTATAAAAATAAGAATGGTAACGATGACAGTAGAGTTTTGTTTTAGCTCGTACACGTTACTGTGATGGGGAATAATGAAGGAGAGAGAGTGCAATAGGCCATTTCTTCTCGGGCAGATGACACTTTCTCCCTCTCTGAGCTGAATCACACAATAATGTCATTCTCCCCCAAACTGGACCATGTGAGGTCTCCTTGTACATTGTCCAAACTATGTCTCCATCACATTCCCTGTTCCATGTCGGTGCATCATTGCTGCTGTCATACACAGAGCCATACCCTGAGCAGAAAATGGTCTCGGTCGATTTGAAGATATGTTTATATGTCCCTGCGTCATTAAAAAAATGTTTAATGTATTCAGAATACATAGAACATAGAACATAGAACAGTCCAGCACAGAACAGGCCCTTCAGCCCACCATGTTGTGCCGACCATTGATCTTCATGTATGCACCCTCAAATTTCTGTGACCATATGCATGTCCAGCAGTCTCTTAAATGTCCCCAATGACCTTGCTTCCACAACTGCTGCTTGGAACGGATTCCATGCTCTCACAACTCTCTGTGTAAAGAACCCGCCTCTGACATCCCCTTGAAACTTTCCTTCAACCAGCTTAAAACTATGACCCCTCGTGTTAGCCATTTCTGCCCTGGGAAATAGTCTATGGCTATCAACTCTATCTATGCCTCTCATAATCTTGTATATCTCAATTAGGTCCCCTCTCCTCCTCCTTTTCTCCAATGAAAAAAATCCAAGATCAATCAACATCTCCTCATAAGATAAGCCCCCCATTCCAGGCAGCATCTGGTAAACCTCCTCTGAACCCTCTCCAAAGCATCCACGCCTTTCCTATAATAGGGCGACCAGAACTGGACGCAGTATTCCAAGTGCGGTCTAACCAAAGTTTTATAGAGCTGCAACAAGATCTCACGACTCTTAAACTCAATCCCCCTGTTAATGAAAGCCAAAACACCATATGCTTTCTGAACAACCCTGTCCACTTGGGTGGCCATTTTAAGGGATCTGTGTATCTGCACCCCAAGATCTCTCTGTTCCTCCACACTGCCAAGAATCCTATCCTTAATCCAGCTTTCAAATTCGACCTTCAAAATGCATCACATCGCATTTATCCAGGTTGAACTCCATCTGCCACCTCTCAGCCCATCTCCGCATCCTGTCAATGTCCCACTGCAGCCTACAATAGCCCTCTATACTGTGAACGACACCTACAACCATCATGTCATCTGCAAACTTGCTGACCCATCCTTCAATCCCCTCATCCAAGTCATTAATAAGAATTATAAACAGTAGAGGCCCAAGGACAGAACCCTGTGGAACACCACTCACCACTGACTTCTGGGCAGAATATTTTCCTTCCACTACCACTCGCTGTCTTCTGCTGGCCAGCCAACTCTGTATCCAGATAGCTGACACAGATACCTGTGTTAAAATGAATGTTTTAACAAATACAGAAATTGCTGGAAAAGCTCAGCAGGTCTGTCAGCATCCAGATGCCTTTTACATGATGGAGTTGTACCAGCCTCCACCACTTCCTCTGGCAGCTCATTCCATACACGCACCACCCTCTGTGTGTAAAGGTGCCCCTTAGGCCTCTTCAAAATCTTTGCCCTCTCACTTTCCACCAATGTCCTCTAGTTTTGGATTCCCCTAACCTGGGGAAAAACCTTGACTACAAACCCTGTCCATGACCGTTCTGAATTTATAAACCTTTACTGCTGTGAAATGTGACTTCAATCAACACGAATGGCTGTACTTTCAATAATCCCGGGATAAATGCTGAAATTCAACACCGACACCTATTCTTTCTCCATCAAGTCACAATTCTAAAACCAGTTTAATCAGTTTGTTCAGATATATTAGGAGACCCTTCTGTGGGATCTACACCTAGACCTTTGTGCCCAGAGGTAGGGACACGAGCACCACTCGGCAATACCCATAAAGCTGTAACATTATTCTCCTGTGTGTTTGTTCATCAGCCTGTTATGACATGCTGTGACATACCTCTGCAACAGGCAGGACATGAATCCACACCTTCTGGGCCAGAGCTAGGAACACTACCAAACAATTTCAGGAATTAGAATCAAACCCAGAGCCATGGCTCAGAGGCAGGGACACTACCCACTACACTACTATACCCAGATTTTGGGTCACATTTTAAGGGGCAGCATTCAGCTCGGTGTGGATTTATTATAATCAGGTTACCATTACTGAGCTACACAAAACATTTTGTTTTGTTAAACAAGTGCAAGATCGAAATTAACTATGAACATCTTTAATCGCTATTATCTGTCGTCTGCAATACTAGGGGCAGAAATCCTGCAGACACACTCTGCCCAATGAAGGGTCTCAAATAGATATTTATTACTGAACACCAGACACGGAGAAAGACCATAATTTCTGATCCCAAAACACCGATCAGTATAACCCCACTCTCACGTGTGTCTGCCCTCGGCCTAAAACCATGAAATGATACCAGGCCGCTGATTACTGTCCAGCCTCTCGTCCCCACTGACTGTGTCTGCAATCCGTCCCTCCTCCCTCTAACCACACAAGGCAAACCAAGCTCAGGGTCTTTGTGAAAATCAAGGCCGGAGTGTGCAGGCCTCCTGGAGAGGGGTGGGCATTTTAAAATTAAACGGGGAAGGTGAGGAGGTGGTAATATCACTCACTGGGCTGAGGCATGGCAGATGGAGTTTAGTTTGGATTAATGCGAGGTATTGGATTTGGTAAATCAAACAAGAGTAGGACTTATACAATTAAACGCAGGGCCTTTGGCAGTGTTGCAGAACAGAGACCTAGGCCGTCAGGTATAATTCTTTAAAAGTTGCATCTCATATAGATAGTGTGGTTAAGAAGGTGTTTAACACACTTATCTTCAATGGTCAGACCTTTGAGTATCGGAATTGGGACGTCATGTTGAGGTTGTACAGGACACTGGTGAGACCTCTTCTGGAATACTGTGTCCAGTCTGGACATCCTGCCCACTCATTCCATAGCCACACCACCCTCTGGGTGAAACAGCTGCCCCTTAGGTCACTTTTAAATGTTTCCCCTCTTACAACTATGTCCTCTAGTTTTGGCCTCCACTACCCCCTTATAAAATACCTTGACTATTCACTTTGATATTATTGACCTTGATGTTATTAAGCTGGAGAGGGGTCAGAAGAGTTTAACCTGGATGTTGCTGCAAATGGAGGGATTGAGCTATAAGGAGAGGCTGGGTAGGCTGGGACATTTTTCACTGGAGAGTATGAGATGGAGGGGTAAGTTTGCAGAGGTTTATAAAGTGATGAGGGGTACAGATAAGCTGTAGGGCTGATGTCTTTTCCCTAGAGTTAGGGATTCAAAACGGAGGGATATTTTAACGTGCGAGGAAAAAAGATTTACAAAAGTCAGGAAAGGTAATTATTTTAGACAGAAGCTGGCTTGTGTGTGGAATGAACTTGCAGAGCATGTCGTGAAAACAGGTACAATTACAACGTTTAAAGGACATTTAGATCAGTACATGGATAAGACATCAGTTTGGATGGTGCTGTGAGCAGCTGCCCACTCCGTCCCCCTCTCTGAATGAATCCCTGTTGGTTTTCACCCTCTACCAATGCCTGTGCAGTGGCGTGTGGAGGCCAGCAGAGGGAGGCATTGCATCACTTTCAGCACCACAGAGACTGCCAGACCTGCCCCACACAGAGACACACAGATACACACAC
This sequence comes from Hemiscyllium ocellatum, assembly GCF_020745735.1. Lineage (NCBI taxonomy): Eukaryota > Metazoa > Chordata > Chondrichthyes > Orectolobiformes > Hemiscylliidae > Hemiscyllium > Hemiscyllium ocellatum. The sequence goes on along the minus strand of NW_026867720.1, from coordinate 96,693 downwards.
AGCAATTGTTAGGACACAACATTGAGCTCTTCTGGTAATTTAAACTAAACATAAATAAATGCTCAATTCGCCTCATAAACTGTTGAAATATGAGTGACAGAGAACTCCCAAATTCCACTGTTTAAATAAAAACAACAATGTAGTTTTTAACACTGAAAGTGAACTGAAAGAGACCCTCTATCTCTTAACTGCTTATAACCCGACTCCAGCTCTACAGTAATATACTGTTTCTGGGTCTGCCATCCTCTCTTATCACAGGGATTTGTAAGCTCTCAGTTCAGAGCAGCATTCACCCTCGCTTAAAGGTACAGTACACACTTTCACCTTCATCCCATGAAACCCTGGTGAATATAGATAAGTGGAACCTATCCGGATTTCTCTTGCTCTGTGGTTTGTCAATATTTCATCTACTCTGTCTCGTATGTGGCAGGACTTTTGTTGCTCCATTGACAGTATGTCACTATTCTACTCTGTCTGTGGGAATATATCAGTATTTCACTTGCTCACACTCCTGTGTGTGGGACAGGATTTCAGTTGTTTCATGGGGACTGTGACACTATGACAATCTTAACGTTTGTATATGATACCAAACCTGCAAGGATTGTAAAGTCTATGGGGACAGTGTGGAACTCTAACAGGACAGTGACACGCTGGTAGACGGGGATCAATCCAGAGCACTGTGAGGTGATGCACTTTGGTATGAAAGAAAAAGAAAGACAGTTTAAAACAGGCTGTGCCATTATAAAGGGGCTGCAGGAACAGAGAGCGCTGCGTGTATGAGCACAGATTGTTGAAGATATCAGGACAAGTGGGGAGAGCAGGAACTATCACAGATTAGTGTCAGTATCTGAGCTGTTTACAGGGGGAGGTGAGGGAGGGAGTCTCCGTGCTCCCTTCCTGGGAGGTGGTGGTGACGATGTGTTGTGAGCCCACCCTCCTGCCCCCCGAGACCGTGGGGATTCCATTTGTACCAGCTCGACACAAAAGGGAGATGGCATCAGGGCCACGGCTTCTAAGTTGTGCCGGGGGGAAACGGAGCTGCAGGGGGTTTAAAGGGAGAGTTGCCCTTCACTGAACATTGCTCCTTACTCGGTCGGTGGGACGTGGATGTTTCAGAATCCCCACATGAGGCTTCCAGGGTCGTACCAGGGTCCTCCCCACTTGGCGAGATGAGGGGGTGAGGGAATGGATATCGAGCACTCCACCACCCGGCTTGGCCCTTTCGGTCTGACTGCAAGCTGTTTCTCCTGGAATGGGAGAAAGGGAGGGTGGGAGTGGGTGGCCCTGCTGTTAGTGCCGGTGTACATGGGGGACATGGGGAGGGGTTCGGATGGAGTCAGTCCACAGGGTTGTATCCATGAAGTGTTATTAGTGTGAGGGGTAAAGTGGAGGGAGGGAGGGAGAGAGAGGGAGAGAGAGAGTGGAAGAGAGGGGGGAGAGAGAGAGAGAGAGAGAGAGGGTGGTGGGGTGTGGAGGGGGGGGGGGGGGTAAGGTGCCATAACAGATATACAGTGAGCAGAGAGAATACAGTGACCCTTATCCTGACAGAGCGGGGAAGGTTATTGATGCTTGTCCTGTATTGCTGGACAATTCTTCAGACCGCAGATACTGCCCTGAGCTGGGTGGGGAGCTCAGACCATGCTCAGTGGGTCTGGTGGTGTGGCTCCCTCTGGGAAGAGAATGGTCACCCTCTGTACTAGCCCATCCACCAGGACCGCCATGGCACCAGTGCCAGGGGTCACAGAATACCCAGGGGCACGCATGATGGGTGGGAGAATCGGGCTGGTATTGAATGAAAGGGACACCATGGGTAATTAATGAGGTGAGTTCAACACGATAGCACCAAGAAATTAGCACAGCCTCGTGTGGATGATCCTTCTATTCCTAGGGCCGCACGGTCGCACAGTGGTTAGCACTGCTGCCTCACAGCGCCATAGACCCGGGTTCAATTCATGCCTCAGGCGATTGACTGTGTGGAGTTTGCACATTCTCCCCATGGGTTTCCTCCGGGTGCTCCGGTTTCCTCCCACAGTCCAAAGATGTGCGGGTCAGGTGAATTGGCCATGCTAAATTGCCCGTAGTGTTAGGTAAGGGGTAAATGTAGGGTATGGGAGGGTTGCACTTCGGCGGGTCAGTGTGGACTTGTTGGGCTGAAGGGCCTGTTTCCACACTGTAAGTAATCTAATCAATGCACTGGGTTGGGGTACACAGTCCTACATGCTGGGAGGGTAACTGCTCCTGGGTTACAGATCAATGCACTGGGGTGGTGTACACAGCCCGACATGCTGGGGGGGTAACTGCTCCTGGGTTACAGATCAATGCACTGGGGTGGTGTACACAGCCCTACATGCTGGGAGGGCAACTGCTCCTGGGTTACAGATCAATGCACTGGGGTGGTGTACACAGTCCTACATGCTGGGAGGGTAACTGCTCCTGGGTTACAGATCAATGCACTGGGGTGGGGTACACAGTCCTACATGCTGGGAGGGTAACTGCTCCTGGATTACAGATCAATGCACTGGGGTGGGGTACACAGCCCTACATGCTGGGAGGGTAACTGCTCCTGGGTTACAGATCAATGCACTGGGGTGGGGTACACAGTCCTACATGCTGGGAGGGTAACTGCTCCTGGGTTACAGATCAATGCACTGGGGTGGGGTACACAGCCCTACATGCTGGGAGGGTAACTGCTCCTGGGTTACAGATCAATGCACTGGGGTGGTGTACACAGCCCTACATGCTGGGAGGGTAACTGCTCCTGGGTTACAGATCAATGCACTGGGGTGGTGTACACAACCCGACATGCTGGGAGGGTAACTGCTCCTGGGTTACAGATGAATTCACGGGTGATCACTGCACAGGTCTCTGTGCTGGTCAGACTGTCTGGTTGAGGTTTATAGATAATACAATGATGTGGTCAGTGCAGCTCCCCGTGCTGGATGGATATGTAGCCTGTGCACAGTATATCATGGTGGGAGAATGGATAGAGGGGAAAGGTGATGGACAGGTCACGGAGCTCCCCGGAACGTTCTGTCCCTGACATTCTATAACTGACATTCCCCGGAACGTTCTGTCCCCGACATTCTATAACTGCCATTCCCCGGAACGTTCTGTCCCTGACATTCTATAACTGCCATTCCCCGGAACGTTCTGTCCCTGACATTCTATAACTGACATTCCCCGGAACGTTCTGTCCCTGACATTCTATAACTGACATTCCCCGGAACGTTCTGTCCCCGACATTCTATAACCGACATTCCCCGGAACGTTCTGTCCCTGATATTCTATAACTGACATTCCCCGGAACGTTCTGTCCCTGACGTTGTTTGTTTGTGAACGGCCGGACGTCAGTGAATTGAACAAACGATAAGATCCCGAGGGAAGAGATCCCGTTCCAGGGAGAAGGAGACACTGTTCCGAAGGCCCCTCAGGCAGTTAAAGGGGGGAATACGTTTTCCCTGCGTTTACATTTCTCCACGACACAGGATCGACCACAATTTAGACCAAAATACAGAAAATTCCCAAACTCCGTTTGTCTTCAGGAAACTGGGAGAGAATCGTTCCCACCCTCCGTATTAGGAACTGGGAAGGAGTGACCTGTGTCTGCTCTCGAGTGATCGAGTGTGTGGGAATGTTCTAGAAACCATCTGTCCTTATGGATGTGTCTCTGTGTGTTTAGGGAGGGAGGGTTTGTGGTTTGTGTCACATTTTTGTCAGTAATTCCGACCTTCCCATTTGTTATTCCAGCTCCAATTATTTTAATAAATCCCTGAATACAGGGACACATTTGAAAATCTCACTGGGTCCCCGATCAAACGGGTCCCTTTGCCTCCAGGCTGATGGATAATGGGTTTGTTTTCCTTCCTCACAGTAAACGTAGTGACCATCTACGTCCTGCTTTATAAAGATTGTGGATTGTCTCCATGTGTCAGACGTTACCTGGGGGCCATGGCAGCGGCGGATCTCCTGGTCATTATCCTCGACCTGATCCTGAGACACATTCCCATTGTTTATCGGGAACAGTTTTATTTCCTGAGGGACTCCGTCCCCGTGTGTAATATCCACGCCGTCCTGCTTTATGCAGCCACTGACTGCTCTGTCTGGTTCACCGTCACTTTCACCTTTGATCGGTTTGTGGCCATTTGTTGCCAGAAGCTGAAAAGTAAATATTGCAGTGAGAAAACGGCGGCTGTGGTTCTGGGAGCAGTGACTGTGCTGAGCTGTTTAAAGAACATTTCCTGGTATTTTATGCTCACGGCTCGGTATTTCCTGGGGAACGCCCCCTGGTTTTGTGATGTAACAGACGCTGTTTATTACTCCAGTGTCTGGGTCACAATCGAGTTCCTCCACCACATTCTAACCCCGGGTGTCCCATTTCTCCTGATTCTGCTGCTCAATGTTCTCACCGTCAGACACATTTTAGTGACCAGCAGAGCCCGCAGGAGACTCCGCGCTCACACCAATGGGGACGCTCAGTCTGACACTGAAATGAGAAACCGAAAAAAATCCATCATTTTACTGTTTGTGATCTCGGCCAATTTCATCCTGTTATGGTCAACGTTAATGCTGTATTCTATATGGAGCCGGATGTGGTGGATTGGGTATAAGTCTGTGTATCTCCATGACTTTGTTCAGGAATTGGGCTTCATGCTGCAGCTCCTCAGTTGCTGCACAAACACCGCGATTTATGCCGTGACCCAGACTAAGTTCAGGCAGCAGCTGAAGAATGTGCTGAAATATCCCTTCACCCAAATCCATCCATCCATCAAATTCCCTCATTAATCACACCATCCGGGATTTTCTCATTTCAGTTCAGTGTTTCAGCGATGGAGCAGCCTGTCGCTATGGTAACAGACGGAGGATAGCGATGGTTTGTCCATCCTTATCCCACAGGGGGGTTACAGGGAAACATTTCAATGTTTCTCACAACTCAGGGGCCAGTGAGAAAAGGCACCATCCCACTGACTGTATCCATCACTTCCATTTGTAACCAATAAAAATGCTGATGACAGCGTGCCGAGCAGCAGAGGGACCGATGTTGTTGTGTGTCTTTGTGTTGGAGAAGCTGAGCTGGAGAGAGGCAGACTCAGCCCCAAGTCCTGGTCCTCAGGGAAGGGGAGGGCACCGCGCCCTGAGCTCAGGAGCTGGGGTTAACTCCCTCTGTTCCCCCCAACTCCAACCTGGCCTCCCCATTACCTCTCCCCTACTCTTTCTCCTCAATTCTCTCTCTCTCTCTCTCTCTCTCTTTCAGCACACACTCTCTTTTCCAAACCTTTCCCTCATGCCCCCCTCTCTCTCCCTCACACACACCCGCCAACCCCGGTTTCTCCACCTGCCTCCACTTTCCCTCTCCCCCTCTCTCTCTCTCATGCCGTCGCAGTCTCCCTCCCACAATTCCATCCCTACCCCATTTTCCCCACCCCCACACGCAGCCTCACCCTCAAACATCCCCAGTCTCTGGGTCAGAGGGAGAGGGAAGGGCCAGGGAGACAGAGTGTGTCAGAGAGAGAGAGAGAGGGAGGGAGGGACAGGAGGGAGAGCGATTCAGTCAGAGAGAAACGGAGGAAGGTGGGGAGAGAGAGAGAGAGAGACTGATTGAGGGGGGTCAAGAGTGAGAGATGGTGGAGGGAAAGTGAAGGAACGGGGGGAGAGAGAGGGGGCAAGGGAGAGATAGGGTGAGATAGGGGAGGGCGAGAGATGGGACGGAGGGAGGGGAGGGGATGTCAAGAGTGAGGGAAAGGCCGAAAGAGGGGATGGGAGAGAGAGGGAGCACGAGAGAGGGGGAGGAAAAGGGAGAGGGAGAGGGAGAGGGCGAGGGCGAGGGCGAGAGAGGGGAGGGTGGTAGGGGAGGGAGAGAGAGAGGGGAGAGGTTGAGAGAGGGGAGGATGAGATAAGGAAGTGAGGGAGGGGAGGGCAAGAGAGAGGAGCACGAGAGGTAGGGAGAGTGAGAGAGGGGAGGGGAGAGAGGGGGGAGGGCGAGAGACGGGAGTGCGAGAGAGGAGGAGGGCGAGAGAGGAGGAGGGCGAGAGAGGAGGAGGGCGAGAGAGGGGTGAGGGTGAGAGAGGAGGAGGGCGAGAGAGGAGGAGGGCGAGAGAGGGGAGATCGAGTGAGGAGAGGGAAGGGAGGGGAGGGCGAGATGGTGGGAGGGCGAGAAAGTGGGGAGGTCGAGAGAGGGGGAGGGGGAGAGAGGGGAGGGGTGCGAGAGAGGGTGAGAGTGAGAGAGTGAGGGAGGCGAGAGGGAGGGAGAGGGCGAGAGAGGAGAGTGCGAGAGAGAGAGAGGGAGGGGTTGACGAGAGAGGTGAGAGGACGAGAGAGGGAGGGAGAGAGAGGAGGGCGGAAGGGAGAGGGCGAGAGAGGAGAGGGCGAGAGAGAGAGGGCGAGAGAGGGGAAGGAGGGAGGGGAGGGCGTGAAGGAGGGTGAGGGTGTGAGAGGGAAGCGAGGGAGGGGAGGGCGAGAGAGGGGTGAGGGTGAGAGAGGGGAGTGTGAGAGGGGTAAGGCGATAAAGGGGAGGGTGAAAGAGGGGAGTGAAGGAGGTGAGGTTGAGAGGGAAGGAGAGGGCGAGAGAGGGGAGAGCAAGACAGCGGAGAGAGTGTAAGAGGCGAGGGCAAGAGGGAGGGAGGGGCCGAGAGAGGGTAGGGAGGGAGGGGAGGGCGACAGAAGGGTGAAGGTGAGAGAGAGGACGACGAGAGAGGGTAGGAAATTGAGGGCGAGAGAGGGGAGGGCGAGACAAGGGAGAGAGGGAGGGGAGGGCGAGAGAGGGAAGTGAGAGAGGGGAGTGCGAGTGAGGGGAGAGAACGCAGGAGGCTAGAGTGGAGGGCGAGAGAGGGGAGGGAGGGAGTGGAGGGCGAGAGAGGGGAGGGAGGGAGTGGAGGGCGAGAGAGGGGAGGGAGGGAGGGGAGGGCGAGAGAGATGAGGGAGGGAGGGGAGGGCGAGAGAGATGAGGGAGGGAGGGGAGGGCGAGAGGAAGACAGAGGGTGAGAGAGGGGATGGGAGAGAGGGGGAGCACGATTGACGGGTAGGGCAAGAGAGGGGGAGACGAGGGGGATGGAGAGTGCAAGAGAGGTGAGGGACGGTGGGGAGGGGAGACAGAGCGAGGGGGAGACAGAGCGAGGGGGGGAAGAGCGCGAGGGGGAGAAGAGCGCGAGGGGGAGAAGAGCGCGAGGGGGAGAAGAGCGCGAGGGGGGTGCAGGGCGAGGAGGGTGCAGGGCGAGGGGAGTGCAGGGCGAGGGGGGACAGAGTTGTGAGTAGCGAGAGTATAACAGAGAGAAGAGGACTAAGAGATGGGTAGAGAGAGAGGTGGACAGAGAAAAGGGGATAGAGAAGGGGACTAGGAGATGGGGACAGAGGGATGGGGGGGACACAGAGGGATGGGGGGGGACACAGAGGGATGGGGGGACACAGAGGGATGGGGGGGGACACAGAGGGATGGGGGGGACACAGAGGGATGGGGAGGGACACAGAGGGATGGGGGGGACACAGAGGGATGGGGGGGGACACAGAGGGATGGGGGGGACACAGAGGGATGGGGGGGACACAGAGGGATGGGGGGACACAGAGGGATGAGGGGGGACACAGAGGGATGGGGGGGACACAGAGGGATGGGGGGACACAGAGGGATGGGACAGAGAGTGGGGAACAGAGAGAAGGGGACAGAGAGAGTCGGAGAGAGAGAGGGGAACAGAGAGGGTGGACCGAGGGAGGTTGGGACCGAGGGAGGGTGGGCAGAGAAGGGAGTGACAGAGAGAGAACGACAGAATTAGGGGGACAGAGAGACATGGGGACGGGGAGGGGACAGAGAGAGTGCGGGACAGAGTGAGGGTGACAGAGAGAGGGGGACAAAGACAGGGGAACAGAGAGATTATGGACAGAGAGGTGGGGGACAGAGAGAGTGGGGGACAGTGTGAAGTTGACAGAGAGAGGGGGTACAAAGATACGATGGACATAGAGAGGGGGACAGAGCGAGGGGGATAAAGAGAGAAGGGGAACAGCGAGAGGGGGATAAAGAGAGAAGGGGAACAGCGAGAGGGGGACAGCGAGAGGGGGGACAGCGAGAGGGGGGACAGCTTGAGGGGAACAGAAAGTGAAGAGACAGAGAGAGGGAAATAAAAGGAAGGGGACAGAGGGGGGGGTCAGAGTGAGGGGGACAGAGAGAGTGGGACAGAGGGAGGGGAACAGAGAGTGGGGACAGACGGAGGGGACAGAGAGAGGGGGGAAGGTGGGGACAGAGAGAATAGGGACAGAGAGACGGGTGACAGAGCAAGTTGGGACAGAGAGAAGAGGAACAGAGAGAAGGGGATAAAGAGAGATGGGGAACAGAGAGAAGGTGAACAGAGAGAAGGGGACAGAGAGAGTGGGACAGAGAGAAGGGGAACAGAGAGAAGGGGAACAGAGAGAGAGACGGACAGAGGGAGGGGGGACAGAGAGATGGGGGACAGAGAGAGTGGGGGGCAGAGAGAAGGGGACAGAGAGAGTGGGACAGAGAGAAGGGGGGACAGAGAGAAGGGGAACAGAGAGAGAGACGAACAGAGGGAGGGGGGACAGAGAGATGGGGGGCAGAGAGAGTGGGGGACAGAGAGAGTGGGACAGAGAGAAGGGGGGACAGAGAGAAGGGGAACAGAGAGAGAGACGAACAGAGGGAGGGGGGACAGAGAGATGGGGGGCAGAGAGAGTGGGGGGCAGAGAGAAGGGGACAGAGAGAGTGGGACAGAGAGAAGGGGGGACAGAGAGAAGGGGAACAGAGAGAGAGACGAACAGAGGGAGGGGGGACAGAGAGATGGGGGGCAGAGAGAGTGGGGGGCAGAGAGAAGGGGACAGAGAGAGTGGGAACAGAGAGAAGGGGGGACAGAGAGAAGGGGAACAGAGAGAGAGACGAACAGAGGGAGGGGGGACAGAGAGATGGGGGACAGAGAGAGTGGGGGGCAGAGAGAAGGGGACAGAGAGAGTGGGAACAGAGAGAAGGGGGGACAGAGAGAAGGGGAACAGAGAGAGAGACGAACAGAGGGAGGGGGGACAGAGAGATGGGGGGCAGAGAGAGTGGGGGGCAGAGAGAAGGGGACAGAGAGAGTGGGAACAGAGAGAAGGGGGACAGAGAGAAGGGGAACAGAGAGGTGGGGGGCAGGGCGAGGGGGGGGCAGGGCGAGGGGGGGACAGGGCGAGGGGGGGAGGGCGAGGGGGGGACAGGGCGAGGGGGGACAGGGCGAGGGGGGACAGGGCGAGGGGGGACAGGGCTGTGGGTAGAGACGGGGGAACAGAGAGACAGGGGAACAGAGAGAGAGGGGGTCGATCGAGAGAGAGAGAGAGGGGGGACGAGAGAGAGAGAGA